>NW_026934224.1:0-97500 GCF_032062105.1 Saccostrea cuccullata | reverse complement strand
TTTGAAATTAAATTCATGATGCTTATAATTCAACACAAAAAAAATTAAGAGTTCTCAGTTGAAAATGAAAATGTGGTATTACAAAAATGCCAGAAATCGAATTTTTTAGCCAGGTGATAAGGTTCTTCTATTTTTTTTTCTATGACTGGTCATATTCTGGCCCTTATAAAAATTGCATTAAAAGTGAAATGAGTGTAGAGATGAATGAGAAAGATTAATACCAGAGTTCCCGTTTGAAAACCCACTCAGAAATTTTGGCTGATTTTGATACCAAACTTAGAAATTTGAACATTTACCAAAAAGAACAAGTTAAAAAGTTGATGAATCAATCTTTTTCTATGTTCCAAAGAAAACTAATGCAGCTTGTCATGTTGTCATGGAGGACGACGCTTTGCCTATCAAACAACATCCTTACTGTTTAAATCCAATAAAATTGCAGTACCTAAGAAGAGAGGTGCAGTACATGTTGGATTGTTTGATTGATTGTATATTGTTTAACGTCCCTTTTGAGAAATTTTCATTCAAATGGAGACTTGCCGGTGGAGAGCTGTAAAATTTGTCCTATACTCGGCATTCAGGGCCATTGAGCAGGGAGGGATCTTTATCGTGACAGTACCTACTGCGACACGGGATCTCGGTTTATACAATCTCATCCGAAAGACTGGTCTCCACATCCGACAGTGGGATTCGAACCCGCGACGTTAGGATCAACTCCTTACTTCGCGACTCTAGAGCAGACGTTTTAACCATTGCGCCCAGCGGGCGACGCAGTACATGTTGGACAATGACATTATTGAGCCTAGTAAAAGTAACTGGAGTTCACCATTTATTCTTGTACCAAAACAGGATGGTACCTACCGATTATGTACAGACTTTAGAAAGGTAAATTCTGTTACAAAAATGATTCATATCCAATTCCTAGTATTGATGACTGTATTGACAGCATTGGAAACGTAAAATTTGTCAGTAAATTTAACCTGTTTGAAGGCTACTGACAAGTGCCGTTAGCAAAAAGAGCAAAAGTAATATCTGCTTTAGCTACACCAGATGAACTTACCAGTATAAAATACTGCCTTTTGGCATGAAAAATGCACCAGCTACATTTCAAATGATGACCCATTCAATTTTTCAAGACCTCGAAGGATGTGAGGCCTACATCGATGATGTAATCATATACAGCAAGAAATGGGACGAGCATCTTCGAATTCATGCGTGCATCATTCGACATTCTATCCAAAGCAAACATAACTGTAAACCTTGAAAAGAGCGAATTGTGTCATACTTGTGTATAGTATTTAGGTCACAAAGTAGGCCAACGTTACGTTACACCTATTTTGGCTAAAGTCGAAGCTATTGCAAAGTTTCCGATTCCTACAAACAAGGAAGAGTTAATGAGGTTTTTGGGCATGGCTGGGTTGTACAGAAAATTTTATCCAAATTTTTCTTCAGCAGTTAGTCCACTTTGAAATCTTTTACAAAAGAGGGCTAATTTTGAATGGACAAAAGATTGTGAAAAGTCATTTCATAAATCAAATCTGTCCTTATATGAGCAATTTCATGATTTTTCTAAGCAATTCAAGATTATTGTTGATGCTAGTGACGTTGGAATCGGTGCAGATTTGTTTCAAGACCATAGTGATGAGGTAGAAAGGGCTTTTTCTTATTTTTCAAAGAAACAACCATTGAAATAGAATGCCTTACTTTGTTGTTAGCTTTACAGCATTTTGATGTTTATTTCAATGTTACATTACATCCAGTTCTTGAATATACTGATCCCAACCCTTTGATATGTTTGCATAAATTGTCAAACATGAATCAGAGAAAAACTAAGTGGATTTTGTGGTTTCAAGAATACAATGTCAGATTTAACATATCAAAGGCAACTATAATGTTATTGCAGATGCCTCGTCAAGCGTTTCGTGAAAAAAGTTTTTGCATTGATGTACATATGTTTTTTATTTTTTGTTCGGTTGCAGTTTTCATTGAAATTCAAACTTTTTAAAGGGGGGGGGGGGTGTTGTGAGGTATGGTGTAATTGAAATATTTTTATGTTGTTTTATGTATATATTACGTAACAGATAGAAACATCTGGAAAATTTCAGAGTGGTAAACTTGAATCTTGAGTCTTGAATCTTGCATTCCTTATATGACCAGATTGTTCCAATTACATCATGTATATACAACTTCTAGAATTTTCTTTAGTTATGATTATGCATAAATACCCTGTCAATTCTATAAAGACTGGCATACGGAGTACAAAGAGACTTGGATAAGATACACTCATTGGGACATTGTGTGCAGTAAAGGACACTCTGTTGTTTGCATGTTTAGATTCTTGCTGTAAGTTTGTACTTTTTTATATATTATTTTAAATAAATTATTGTCAAGTTTAAACTGTGTGATTGATCTTGCTGGCATTTAGGGTTATTCTGACCCATAACAACACAACATTTTTAGACTGCATGTTGAATCTTTTGCTGGTCAACTACACTTAATTCAGACATATTATTAATACTTTCTTTGAGGGATTTTGATTAAAAACAAAATTACAACCAAGACTACATTTTGCTTTAGATTAAAACTCTCCGAAAGTTCAAAATTGCTAATCAATTCATTTTGAGGTAATTTGAAGAATTAAACACTATTTTTGAGTGATGTCGTAGTTAAGGAGATTCGATTCTGACTTTTTGAGCAGATTTTTGTATTTGACGTGTATTTCTTAAATTCTGCATTATATATTTATCATGAATTCTATCATCATATTCTGACAAATATAGTAATCACATAGTGACAGGGCACAAAAAGCCCCGATTTTAGTTTAAGATTAATTTGTTTTAGTATAATATCTATTAAATGATTACAGCATGGACTCCATTTTTAATTTCTTTTCTGAAATATTGAGATGACAAATAGTACTCAAGCTCAAAAGTCCATTAAAACAATACAAATCAGGAGCAATGACACATCAAGGTTATGTTACCCTTATTTTGGCTTAATCTATTACAAAGTTTTCGATTCCTACAAACAAGGAAGAGTTCATGTGGTTTTGGGCATGGCTGGGTTTTACAGAAAATTTTATCCAAATTTTTCTTCAGTTGTTAGTCCACTTAGAAATCTTTTACAAAAGAAGGCTAATTTTGAATGGACAAATGATTGTGAAAAATCATTTCATAAAATCAAATCCGTCCTTATGAGCAATTTCATGATTTTTCTAAGCAATTCAATCTAATTTTTGATCAATGATAAACTGATCTCAAAAACATTCACCTACCTCTTCTTGGACACCCTCTATTGTTCCCGCTACTCACAAACCACCAGCTATCAACGGGGAAGAATAACGTACACATATACAGGAATAAATTAAACTGAAAAGATATAAAAGATTGTTTTATAATGTGAAAATTAATGATAACTTTTCCGATGTTCCAAATGACTTACTAAATAAAATCTCATATTTGTTCAAATATGAAGATCACTAAGTCGATTCTTCGTCAAAAACACGAGTCTGAAGCTAACTTTGGTTTTTCTAAAGATCCAAAGTAATGTTGCAATTTGAAGTGTCACAAGCGTTATAAATACATCGTTTTCTCTTCCACTTCTTCAAATATCCAATGAATATTAAACCCAACTAAGTATACTAAGCATGAGAGAGTCGTGTTCTAAAAAAAATTAATAGTTTTGTCATACAATCTTTAAGGGTGATATGAATGATACGAGAAAAATGCATTTTCTTTTAGGATATTGATAATTTGACAGTCATTCTATAAAAATCGCAGAAAAGATGACCCTATTTTGCGACAAATATCGACGTCAAAGGTTTCAGACATGGTCACTCCTCCGTTGAACCTAATCCCACCCCTGATGTCTTGGGAAGTCAGTTTTTGCTCTGCTCCTGTATTGTATTGTATTACGGACTTTTGCTCTTGAATACTGTTCATTTTTTCCATATGTTTCACCAACAAAATATGCAACACTAACATCTCTTAACAGCTTGGTTTACAAACTAGTCTAAATGTTTTATATCAAGCTTAATAAAAGAGTGCGAGTGCATAAGCCTTGTAAGGTTAAAAAAATCTTCTTTGCCTCCGGGAGGTTGATAGATTTAATGAATATAGAGTAACGATGAGAAAAATATTTGTTTTTATAGAAGTGGAAATAAATTGGTTCATATTCACCCGATTTTGAAGGAAAACTGTACCTTTACGATGCTCAACCTGTTAAATCATTGTTCAGGATGATTTTTTCGTTAGTTTTACCAGTTAAGGTATTCTTTGCCTAGGTAATTATGCATTTTTCAGGTACATGACGGGTGTTTGTTGTTTCAAATTTGTGGTTTTAGAAAATTAATTGAATGAAAATGACTTTGATATTCACAGTGTCTATATAGAATTTTAAAAACGCGTATTTAGGATGTACCGATATCAGTCAATACGAATTCAGACTGGAATTGAGATTTGTACCATTAAAATGTACATTGATGTACACATTTTGTACTGGAAGTGCAACTTCGAGCTTTATTTTTTGTCTTAAACAAAATGGGAAAAGTTGAGAAAACACATACACTTTAAATCAAAATTCCTGATCTGCAAAGATAACCAAAAATGAATAAAATCGTACATTATAATTCCACATTGGGAAGACATAAAATTACATTATATAATTTATAGGTCACCTGAGTATCGTGTAACAACTTTCTAACAATTGAATTTGGTTCGTGTTTTAAACTAGAGGCCATGACATTCACAATTTTGAAAAAGGCGACGATGCTTATTATAATTATACACTTAGCATGCCTACTATAGTTACTTAATACCCATAGGTAGATCAGAGTAACAAAGAGAAAATGCACTTCCACTTTTTAACCAGTTGTGCACACCAGCCTATAGGAACCACTGACCCTTGGGACCCATATTTCAAAATTTGGGAAATTTTATCATAAATTTTATTTCATCATAAATGGTTGATTAATACCAAAGAGGAGATTTCAAAGCGTTAATTTATTTACAGACTATGTACCCCCCCCCCCCCCCCATAACCCTGACCCAGGGGGCATGAAATTTACCATTTTGCTAGATACACTTTTCTTCAACATAAATGTAGACACCTAGATCATAAGCATAATACCAAGGAGCAAAGAAAAAGATTTTCAGCGTAATAATGTCTATTCACTATATAATCAAAAGAGCCCCCCCCCCCCCCCCAACACCAAAACCCCCGACTCAGGGGCCATAAAATTTACAATTTTGGAAGAGGCGCTATTGCTCATCATTACTATGTACTTACTTAGTTTATTTAATACCCAGCAGCAGAGAAGATTAATGCATTTTCACTAAATAATCAATAGAGCCCCCCCTAGCACTAGAACCCCTGACCCTGGGGCCATAAAATTCACAATTTTGGAAGAGGCGCTATTGCTTATCATAACTATGTACATAGTTTATTTAATACCCAGGAGCAGAGAAAAAGATTTCAAAGAATTAATGCATTTTCACTATATAATCTATTTAGCCCCACCCTAGCACTAGAACCCATAACCATGGGGCCATAAAATTCACAATTTTGGAAGAGGCACTCTTGTTCATCATAACTATGTACTTAGTTTATTTAATACCCAGAAAAAAAGAAGATTTTCAAAGAATTAATGCATTTTTAACTATATAATCAAGAGAGCCCCGCCCTTACACAAGAACCTCTGTCCCTGGGGTCATGAATTTCTCAATTTTGATAGAGGACTTAATTTTGTCAATACATTCCTGCCAACAGTTTTACTGCTTGGTGTCCAGTAGTAAAGAAGAAGATTTTTTTTTTTTAATTTCATTAATTTAGTGGTTTTGGCCCCACCCCTCATGTCCCAGGGGGCAGAGACCATAAAATTTACAATTTTTGTGGCCCTTCACCCATAGATGCTGTTTACCAAATTTGGTTGAGATTAGTTCAGTGGTTTCAGGGAAGAAGCTGAAAATGTTCAAATGTTATCACACGACACACGACGAACGACGACGGATGAAAACGGATAGCAATAGATCACCTGAGTGACTCGGGTGACCTAAAAAGACTGAAAATATAAGTTTTTTTGCCTCCACTTCTTCATTATTTTTATGTATTCTACAATCTTAAGATGTTACCAATAGTGTGTTTCTATAATATATTTTTTAACTTCCTCAACAAACATTTCCCTAAACCGGTGTTTATAGCACCTAACTATAGGACCTGAAATTGTCGTCATCGAAATTTTGACAATTTATTCTGCCATATATGGTGGTCCATTGAGTTTCATGCATGACTGTATAGTGGAAGTAGAAAGGAATGTATGAGAAACATATGGTTAGTAAAATTTTTAAATGTACAGTAAAAAAAAATCGATAATTAGTGCACTTTTTGTGCACAATCAAAATGAACTTTTTTCAATTGATTATTTTTTTTTCAGACCAGAGAGGTCCATATCTGCAACTACCGAGAACTGAGTTGATTTGCTTAAGCATTGGGAACGTCCAAAATATGACATCATCACATCCTGCGTGATCTTAGGGTGGCGTAAACATAATATTCCCATCTGTCAGTCCTGTGTGTCTCCAATGATATAATGATTATCATTCCAGAATGATTTTCTGTGGGTTTTTTTTAGTTTTTCTATTTACATTTAATAGCTGAAATCATTCTTGAAATCGATATAATAGTTTAAGAAATTTTCTCTTTCTGAATGTAATTACCAAAGTGTGAAGAGTTATCATTTTTTGTACAAATATACATGATACGAAAAAATAAATATATGGCAGTTCTCTACAATTTTAAAAAAGTTTTATTATACAATTAAATACATTGACCAAAACTGAATTTTTAAAGATATAAATCAGCAATTTTAGATATTCTGAATTTCTTTTTTTTTCAAAGATTATTATTAAAAACATATTTATTTCTCTTACGAAACATTTTATACAATTATATACTTCTCAACATGCCATATAACTGTAGGAGAGTTTGTTCTACTCGCGTGTGATAGAGCAACTGCGTCTTTAGTCCTATGATCGCAGTTGATGACTACATTTACATAGAGGGAGAGAGCACTGATTATGCAAATATTATACATTGGAACAAATTTCTAAGTGTTCAACAAACATTATTAAAGTTATAAAGAACAAATGTATACAATGTATAATTCATTACTTTCATAGTAAATGATGCATCTTTCAGTTCGATGTTGCGAAAATATCATGTAAGTATCTCGTCAGACTTTTAAGCAAAGTGTCAAGGACATGATGTACCCTTTAACTGAAAATTCACATAAAATAAACGCTGTTGAATAAGACCTCCACTTGATCTAACATTACTACAAGACATTCTTTTCTCGTGGATACAATGTACTCTTTGAACAGGAGGTTGGCCAATTTGCTGTGACACCAACTGCACGGAGCTTCCTAAACCCTTGAAATTGTGTGGAAGGGGGGGGGGGGTGATATTCCTTTTGAATGCCCCATATGTTCAATGGGATTCAGATCTGAGGATTTGGCAGGTCAGTCCATCAAACAGATGCTTTTTGGTCAACATTTAGACCCACCATGGGCGTCTCGCACGTTAAGTGTACTTCTCTATGGATGATTCAGACTGAGATGATAAATGACTGCTATGTGCTATGAACACTTATTTGGAGGGATTTTGATACCAATGAAGGTGCTGATTGAAATGTTTCTAAAGTTGTTTAGGACCATGTATAACAATATTTTAAGCTGGATTTGACGCAAAAGTTGGCCAAGACGAATATCTTAATCACGTCCGGTTTGGTTACATTTTGTCTACAGCTTTCAATTTGTGATGATTTAGCGATACAGAATGACGCAAAGACTATATAGAAAACTGTGTTAAAATGCATTTTTCTACTTGTTTATTTTTAATATCATTAACAAATAAATAAGAAAATAAAAGTGAATAAAATGTGTCGTAAAGAAAATACAGATATTAACATTCCAACGGCTCTCTCTCCTCCAGCAATGGCCATTTTGCCCATTTTTTTTTTTTTTTTACTTATACCAGTTGTTAAAGTTGATAATGGTCACAAACAGAGGCTGATTACAAAAAAATGCCCTAAAGGACAGATTTATTGCTTTTAAGGTTCGTCACCAAACATTGGTTTTCATAGGTGTTAATTGATTTTCTTTTAATAATTGTTGAGAAGACTCACTGGTTATAATAATTTGAAAATACTATAGTATCATACCGTTCTATGGTGTAATTCAAAAAAAAGTTATATTTTTCATTGTGAACACTTAGAATTTTTGTTAAGTGTACATCTTAATATAGTGTTTGTGTTTACAGCATGTTGCATAATTTTAAAGGAGAATAATCAGGAAGTTCTTGTTGACAAAATGATAGATTTATCCGAGGATAATTGCTTCATGCCTATTTTAGAAATTGCAACTTTTTTCTCTTGTTTGTTTAAAAGGAAGACTTACATGTACCGTGCAAATTTAAGAGTTTTATCCGTAATATGGACATAGCCAAAGATTATCAAAAAAATTTAAGGATTCCAGGCTAGAACATGAAGATCAGCTATTTGTCTGTACAGATCATCGTCAATTCTCTGCAGATGCAATAAAGGTCATGAGCATCTTTTAGTATATGATGGTGCACATGTCAACTTAACATGTCACTCTTATACAATAAAGAGAAATTTAGCTATGACTTTTATATTCCACATGTGTACTCCTTGTGACAAGACCTTTCTTTGGGTACCATCGAATTTAACCTTTTAACCTTTACCTTGAAGTTCAACCCACTTTACGCAAAAATTCCAAACTTTGACTAGAATAGTAGATACCAGGACATTTAAACTTCAAATATGTATTCATTGAATACCTTAAAATTTTTACCTTGACCTTGGAGATTTACCTACTTATGATAAACCTTAACCTTGAACATACCCTTTGAACGCTAAGGGCTAGTAATCTCATATTTGACATATATACTTCTTGTGAAAGGAACCTTCCTTGGATACCAAGAATTTTGACCCTTTGACCTTGGTGTTTGAACTCCTTTTAAAAAGCAAACCTTGTCGATGACTTTTAAAGGGTTCGGGCTAGTGCTTTTATACTGTATTTATACTGTATTTATTTAATCCTTGTGACAAGACCTTTTATTTGATAAAGCAAGACCCTTGACCCTTTGACTTTGACCATTGAGTTTGACATACTTTTTAAAATGATTAACCTTAGTCTTCACTGGATACAAATTACCTTATCTTTTGACCTTGACCCTGGATATTTCCATACTTATGAAAAAACTTTAAACTTGGCCTACTTTCATAATTAAGAATTATATTTCCAGTGAGTTTGCATTTTAAAAAAGTATAACCTACGCTATGTTGCCATACGGGGGCATCAGTGTTTCACAAAAACATGTTGTTTATTTTATTTTTGTGCAATATTTGCGTATATAGTGCAGAAAGATTTTTAAAAAAAACTAAATATTAATACTTTGCACAAACAAGTGGCACGAATATTGTTCGAATTTCTTCGACAATACATTATATATAGAAATATACAGTATCGTTGAATCAAGCGAAAATGGATCGGAACTAAAATTGTTGCTATGCTCCGCCTTACTATAGCTGAGATTAATTTCAAGCATATTTATAGTTTAAAAGTTTTCTACGTATGCTCATTATGACCAGCGAAAGTGCTCCCAAACAATTGTCATCGACGGAAGTGAAACAATTACAAGATTTGAGGCGTGAAAGCGAAAGTAACAATATAAACTCGGGCCCGCTCCTAAGTTCGCAATTTTCGTAGTGGACAGAGCAAAATGGCCTAAAAAATCCTAGCAAATCCAATACCATGATGTGAGCTTGCCAACGATCGACAAAATGTGCCCGAAGAAGCAAAACAGACGGATGCACAAAAGATAACCCACTTAGAGCATATGCTCGGACAACTCAGTCATTTCATGGAACGCAATTGTTAAGAACTCCACATTTGTAAAATCGAAACGGCAAGCTTTTCTAACACATTTTGGGTTTCACAAAACAGTTGCCTATTTCTTGGACTTGGTTACATTTTACTGAAACGTTTATTTAGTTAACTATAGTACTTTTTTGTTAGGGTATGACCATCCCTCGAGAACCTCATTTCATTTACCTGTCTTCGCCTACTGCACAAGGGTCAACATCCCTGGCTAAACAACCGTATTGTCAAGAGTTAAGATCAAAGACATTGGGCAACCTAAATAAAGAAAGATCTCAAGCTTGGCCACCCAGCTTCGAATTCCTTATGAACAATGATGCCAAATTAAAGTCCTTCACAGCCGCGGGACTTAAAAGCTATAATCAACCATTTTTCACGAGTCTGCACCAAACAGTCGCCACAAATGAAAGCTTGCAATAAATTAACATATCATCCATATAAAACTAGATAGTATTACAGAAATTAGTATTATTAGAGCGTATGTCACCGAGCTCCTAGAAAACGAAATCACAAAAACCACTCAACAGATATTAGAGGCAGATGACCCAAATCCATTTGAAATGGAAGGTGAAAAACACTTTGAATTAACCCGAAAAAATATAACCCTACATATCGAGGACTTAGTCGTTAAAGATTTTGATGTGGACATCCTAGCAGGAATCCCATTTTTGTCTGTTAATGATATCAGTATTTGCATCTAATGAAATTATGAATTGTTGACTCTTACATTACCCATTACCATACAAGGGAAGAAAACCAATAACATCACTTTGGGTAAAAAATCATGCATATTGTATAAAGTCCCCATCTACCACAAATAACACCTACAGCTTGACGTTTAAGAACCCCATGTTGAATCACGATATGTTGAGCATACAAAGGGGTTATCAAAAATTCCGTGGACTGCGCCTATAATATTAGTACTTTTTAGTCTGAGCTTACAAAATTTTTATGGAACATAAAACAACATAAAATAACGAAATGTTAAAAATTTTAGCTTGATACGTTCATTATTTAACCAAATCATTATAAAATAAAAACGACATGATGTCATCATCCGGCGCCGTCGCCGTTTAGTTTTATTACGTCAGACAACGTCAATGTTTTTCAATGTCTTCTTCTTCTACCCCATACACCTATTTTGATGAGATGCCTTGGTGCTGAGATTTTACAATGTCATGAACAGCAACTTTCAATGAATATAATATTGCAAATAGATTTATACAGTGGGAAAGATCCTCGCTTGATTGTGCAGGTGTAACGACGAAAGTGACCCCCGTAGAATATTGACCGAAAAATGACCCACTTTTCTGTAGATATTATGGCCTTGGGATTGTTTTTCTCCGTGTGCATTGTAGAATAATGGCCCGTAGAAACATGACCCCTTGTCATTTTTTGAAGCAAAAAAAAATCGTTTCGGTAGGAATATTCTTGTTAGGCGAATGTATACGGGTAATATCAAGCTGCCTTATACTTTGAAGTGTTATTTCTGAAAGCTTTTAAGCTTAGATAACGAAATCAAAGCTATACAATACCTTACATTAATAATACAAACTGTTTTATCCCCATTAAGGTAAGTCACTCGTCAGCTTTTTAGAAAAGTTCACGCAGAACCTCTTACTTAAAAAATATTAATTAAAATTCAATTTTTATAAAATATTTATATTCAACAATGTAAATTTTTTAACATTCATCGAAAAAACTGCTTAAAAGTCTACAAAGAAGCAAGATTTATGATGGACTATTTCTTATGGTGGAAGGATATTCAGCAGAAATTTCTGCAAATCTGCACATTATTAAACTCAATGTCTTGAAACTTTAGCCTCACATACTTTTACTCGAAGAATATTTTCCATTATAATATTGCAGAAATATTTAATATGGGTCTTAATTTATATTTTTAGAACAAATTTACACCTTCCCTTTGTACAAATTTTGCCGAAAAATGAAGATATATCAAAGAAGTTAAGATAAAATTTACATCGTTTTTGCCAGAAAATTGCATATCTTGACCAATATTTCAAAATTTACATCACTGACGCCAACTTTTTAAGCGGTTAGCTTCGCTAGCCGCTATATGGCATGTGTCGGCAACCGGAAACCTCCATAAGGCGCTACCTATCGACAACAGAAACTTCAACAAAGCCTTTACCAATGATTTGTTTCTAACACATATAACATATGTTAAATAAAATCAAGACTATCAAAACAACATAATCTTTCGGTTTTTAATTTTTATCTGATTTTGTTTGTCAATGAAATATATTTATTGTTGTATTTTAAAATTTTATGTATAGGAGCATTTGGTGTCGAGATTAAATTTCCGTGACGTCAGCTGATGGCGATCGGGCCCTGTGACGAAATTTGAAGTCAGCATGAAGTTTAGCTGATAACATTATCAACGCGTTGGATTTAAACTTAAGGAAGAAATATATAGCGACAGACTACAAAACATCGGAGAATTTCTCGATCGAGTTTCATTTTCCTTGCCAAAATATTTAGCCATCCCTTTAATTAACTTAAGTAATACTAGTACATGAAGAAAGCTTTATATATGAAAAAACTGAATACATCTGCAGGGTTCTCCATCATTTGAAATTTTACTGTGTTGCAGAGTTTACGTGAAGCACTAAATTTTTGCGCTATTTTCGAGATCAAATTCGCAACTGAATTACTTTTCATTAAACTTATATAGGAACATATGCGCACACTTTTTAAAATAAATCACTATTTCGATGTACATATATTTTCGTCATACATATTGATAAAAGTAAAAACACGTGCTATGAAAAGCAGGGGAAATTCTGATCGATACAATCAAACTAATTACCACTTTTGAAAGTAAGTTTGTTGTACTTTTTTGTCAGTTTTTTTTTTCAAATTACCGAATTGCAAAGGAAAAAATAGGGAAACTTCAGGAAAGGATGATATTCTTACGAGTTTAATCGTTACTGTGTCGTAGAAAATTTTGCTGTGTCGGGAGCAACACAGTAAAACAGCTCATTGAGAACCCTGCATCTGTAAGCTGTACAGTTTTAGATTACTTCCATAATGAAACGTTTTTTTTCTTCTCCTTTTTTCTCAATTGAAATTATTTAAAAGATGATGAAAGCTTTGTTTCCAGGGATCAATTCTGTACTCAGTCTAATCATTAAAAAAGATTATAAACGTCACATTATTTAAATATATGCCAAATACTCAGTATATGTTCGTTTATATACATCGTGCTTACAAGACTCTTTTTTGAATTATTGTCATGTACCAATTACTAATTCGAACATTTATTGTATTTAACGTCAATAGTGTACATTTCTTAAAACTTTATTATCTTGTTTACTTGTCTTTCTTCCTGTGAGAGAAATAGTTCATAATATTAATAAACAGATGTACTCAGTATCTGTATCAAAATACAGAATGAATAGTGATCGGTCTCAAATGAAAAACGGATCCTTGAAAGTTCCGGTGCCTAGGAGAAGTAAGCATCCCCAATAACAGGTCACACCTGCTGACCCGCAGTGAGACTACGAAATTGAAGCCCTCTGAAATTAAATTAATTTACAAATTCTCTGCTCGTCCATCCGTTTATCTCAGACTAGCCAGCTAAAGATCTATGTACAGAACTCCAAATAAATTAATCTTAAGAATTTGAATTATCATGATCATTACCGTCTTCCTTGGAAGACGGTATTGTATAGTTGAAGTTTTTTTTACTGTCGTCGGACTATGCACTTCCTCTCTTTTGTTATTGGTAGAAATTGCATGATGAGAAAATTTTCAATTATTTCATTGGTTGAAACGCTGTTCAAGGCAAGGGAGATAACTTTCTGATGATATATTTTTCGTACAATTCCAATCCTAAAAAAATGACAAAACGAACAACAAAATCAGCAGTAATTCATTCTTAATAACATAGCGTTTTTACTGTTTTATAGTGATAAAAGTGTTTTATAGCGATAAATAAAAAGGTCTCTTAAATTTCATTATAAATAAAATTTGATAGTTATTGCTTGCAGGCTTTACAATTTGTTATTATTCTTTTCCCCTTTATTGTTTGAAGAGTGAATGGGAATCAACCGAGGTTTGCCGAAAGCTCTCGGCCAGTCAACGTTTACGGAGATGACCGAGCGACAACCGTGGTAGGGCTAATTCCCGTAAAAAGCTTATTTAGAAATACAAAATCAAGAAATTCAAAAGAAGTATAGATCTGTTTATTATTTAAAATTGTTGCTAAAGACGTAAGCTTTTTTGAAAAGCTCTACTTGTTTTATTTTCTTTTTCAGTAGGCTTTACAGTTACCTAATTTCAGAGTCAATAGAGCATGAAAGACAATTAAATTTGCAACATCAACATTTGTTTTCGTTCTGAGCACATTTGGACGCCACCAATGGAGACAATTAGGAAGAAATTTTTTAAATTGAACTTCCTGTCTTTCAAACTGAAAATCTCAGGTTGATATTTTGAAACATACATTTGTAACATCAGTCTGGGATGTTATTGGTTTTTCCATTTTGTTAAGAACTACAAAAGTCAGTGTGTCTGCTTCTTCGCTGATGACATTGGACAAAGATATGCATGTTTACTTTAATATCATCACTGAATGCATTTTTTGTTATTCTACACTGTACAGTCAAATTCCATGAAAGCATGCTAACCGCTTTTCAGTACTTTCAGTACTTTGATTCTTTCATTATTTTAAACTACTTGATACTTGTGGCTGATCAGCACTTAACTCCTAAAAAGCTTGATATAAGAAAATATTTTATTGCCTATTTAGTTTTTTAATACCCCAAATATGTTATTTTTTAGTGCAAAAAGGTCACACAATAATAAACGCTCATTAATTTTCAAAATTTGTTCAATAATAAATATTATTCAAGCTATTTTATGTAAAAATAAGGTTAAATTTATTAACGTAGTAACATCTGATAAAATAAAATTAGAGATAAAGTAATGAATCAAAGAGTTAAAATTTAAGTGCAAAAAGGTCAACTTAATTGTACCATAGATCAGTAAGATGCACACTGACCCCCTATTTTCTCTGCGATTTTGAGTCATACTAGATGAGTACTTAACCAAAATATACTTTCCAAAAAATCCTTGATATAACAAATTTGACGAGTGACCTACCTTAAAAGAACAGTGTTAAAATGTTCTAACGAAAGGCTATTAGAGCAACGATACTCGCATTCATAGAAATTTATTTACATTTATATTGTAAGTTTTCACAGTTGTCATTTTAATCTTTTAAAAAATGTTATTTTCTAGATGGAGTCAGAAAAAGAAGTTTCCATAATTAAATAAGTATAAATCTCTTTAATAATTTTACCCTGGATAAATAATTTGCAAAAATCAAATAAAGTTTTATTTTTCAAACGTAAAACGTTTTTGATATCTACTTTTAAAACTGGCGCGAAAAGGGGCGCTAGCTTAGAAAATTAAATCTTGTATAAATAATATGAATGAATTTCAGTTAAAAAGTAGGGATGATTTAATTTGTAAAAATTAGTACAAAATTAAATTGCCTCTGACCAATGATACAAGGGGAAAAAAATGTAGTTAGCTCAAAACCTGTAAAATGTCTTTTGTCGTTTGCTAGTGTCAACAAAACTTTAACAAAATGGTGGTGGTAGCATAAAACATAATTAACTACAGAAAAGGAGTGCGCGTCTTTCCAAAAATTGGCACATGTAGTATCGTTTTCCCCGTTCTACATGTACTTACATATAATGGTTTTTGAAGATTTTTACCAATTAAAAAAAAAATAAACAAATGTTTGATGATGAAAAATTTGTTACTCTAATGGAATACGTTTGCCCCCTTAAATGAAGCTTCGGGCCGGGGTATATAGTTTTTTACCTATCTGTCTGTCTGTTTGTATATTTGTCCGCATTAATCATGTCCATATCTTTAGACTGGTAAGACCTTTTTTTCTGTACAACCAACTTTGACATTATGACAATGATCTTGAAGTTTGAGACACTTTTACCCCCAAATTCCACACTTTTACTTTAGCATTATTTTTGGACGGTATGTGCTAGGACTTTATATCGAAGTAATGGCTGATATACAATTAGAGTTCATTAACTTGCAAAGGTTATGTCTATAAAATCTCAGAAGAAAGAGGATGTAACAGCAACCATTGGTCAGATGTCTGTGGGCTAAAAAGTGTTGAAAAGGTAAGCATTTTTTTTTTTAATTTATAACACACTCTGATTACACACAGAAGTTCTCTGAAGCTGACATAAAAAAGTGCTTGAGTTTCTGATTGAAAAAAAATCTATGTGATTTTTGGAGACCAGGTCTTCAAACGATCTATTGGAATTTCTCGATGTGTTGATTTGATACTCAAGAGCATGATCTACATATAAACATTTTCTTAAACAAGGTAAATCATTGACAAGCAAGTTGATGAAACAAGAATATTCGTTTAAAGTCATCATTTCGTCAGTTCTATGATCAATACCATGACCTTGTCAGCAAATACAATTTATCATTAAGTTAAATGCTGACTTACGTTTTTCGTGCTGATTGTTAGGCCATTATTTTACATCGAATTGACAACGTATTTTCCGTTATTTTCTGATTATGACAAGGATCACACGGCGGGTGCGACCGGTCACCAGGGGATGGCACCTGATCCAACCTCTGATGTTTTGGAGGTCCTTGTTTTTTCTTTGCCCCAATTTTGTATTGTTTAATGGACTTTAATATTGAATACTGTTCTTAATCTCCATATCATTCTTCCATACAGATGTACATGTAAGTTTAAATTAGGGCTGGGCAATAATATCAATATTTCAATATATTGCAATACACTGACAAAAAATATCGTATTGCAATACGATTTTGTAATATCGATATATTGGCAATATGCTTAAATTAAGGAATGTTGTCATTAAATATAAAAATGGACTTATGAAAGTTTGTTATTAAGCCAAACAGTAAGACAGAAGTTGTTTTGTGGGAACATTTCAGAGCATAACTTTAATGAAATCAACAAGATTTTTTTCTGTGTTGGTACTTATCATATTTCTGTCCATTCTGCATATAAATTAAAGTAAATATAGTAGGAAAATGCCATTTAAATTACATTGTAAATATTGCTATACATATCGCAATACAGTTATAAATATCGCAATATATTGCAATGCGAAATCTTGGGCCAATACCCAGCCCTATTTAAATGTAAGAGCTAAGGGACTTGAATTTATATAGTTAAATAATGTTGCTTTTCTTGCTTCATGCTATGTTCTTGGATTTGTAAAAAAAATTCAAAGTTTATAGTTATCAGAAACGAATCATGCCATTTTTGGAACAAAACCTTTGAATGATTAAGCTTTTATTGTATAAAAGAGTAGGGGGTCAAAATTCTACGGGGGTCATTTTTCAACGTGTGTGGAGTCGTAGAATTACTGGTCTGGGATGTTTTTATACAGTCGAAAAATGACCCTACTTGTCGTAAAATATTGACCCGGGGTCATTTTTCTACGTAAAAAATGACCCCCTGGTCAGTATTCTACGGGGGTCATTTTTCGTCGTTACACCGGCATAATTCGCTTTTTGGAGTTCAATATCTACAAGACACGATCAACGTAATTTTTTTACATGATTGATTATTCAAACTTTGACTACAAATTGACATTAACCGTGCATTCCGTTTCTCTTTGAATAAATTTGGCAACTAAAAAGACACGTACTCTGAATGCATATTATTTCTCCGTAGCCCGTTTAAACATTTCCAAGGACTATACCACTTTTTGCAGGTGCAAAACTTTATAGAATGTTGGAAAAGGATACATCTCCCCCTTTTTGACGTCATTTTCAAGCAAAATTTGTTTGGATAACCCATGTCAAATTTACGATAAAATTTCATGGAACTTCAGGAATGAGATAAAAAATCCATATTTTATGGAATAATAGTGTTTCAACACATACCTAAATTAACCGTATTTTTGAATGTCAAATGTTCATAACAGAGTAGTTTTTTCTCAGTTATACTTAAGTCGAAAAAACGTTGTTTTCGAGGTTGCGCCGCTTGGACATAACATTGCTTACAAAAACACTACTAATTTATAAAAAAAAAAAAAATAAAATTTACGATTTGTAGCTTATTCCATAGATAGAAAAAAATGATGCTAACTAGATATTTTAAAATTCATTGATGTACCTAAAGCGGTAGTCCACGAACTTTTTGATACCCCCTCATATGTTGCCCAGAAATAAGAAATTATTTAGATAGTGGCAGGAAAATCCCCATTGAGATTTCAACAGATGAACCCAAAACAAAAAGAAAAATAAATATTTCTATGAAGTTCTTCCTGCTATGCCCACAGCAAACATCACCAATGACACAACACTGAGTTGTTTACGAAGTTCTGAGACTTCACTACACAACCTCGTCCTCCACTCGGATAATGTCAAAGTTAAATCCCCGATGGTTTTCATGCTTCCGAAATATTTTCTTTTGTTGTTGTTTTGGACCATACAAATCCCTTAATATTAGATGGTAATTTATACCACTACATGTTTACTTTCTTCACTTTCTTTATACAGTGATTTACGAGGGCTGTTCAATAAATTATGTCCTGAACTTTATGACATACAACACAGATATCATATAGCATTATGCTTGCCTTTTTCTCATGATTGAATCTTTAATGAATTAATATCATTTTATGTGACCACTTTTCATCTCATATTTTTATCGTGAGAAGCTGGAAAACAAGGGCTATTGGAGAAACTGCATTAAAAATGAATGTTAGAGAACCAGTAAACTAGAGTGAAATTAAACGCTTTACTAAAGCTGCTGTAAAACCTGCTGGCAAACCCAAAGAAATATTCACTGAAATTTGTAAAATTTACAGCATTCAATGTTTGTTTATAGACATATGAGCAAATGGATTTCAATGAACAATATTGATGTAATGGGTATTAAAAGTGGGTACCGTCCTTGGCGCTTGGCGAGAAGGACTTACAACAACCAATGTTCTGTTTGACAAAATACAACAATTATCACTGAAGATATTTGATTGACTTTCAGGCACAAAGCAAATTTGATAGGCATCAATTTGGGGGTATTTCACATAAGTGCATGTAAAATATCTATATTTCAAAAAACTGAAAACTACGCGATAATACTTATTCATTTTACTCAGTTAATAATGAATAAGTTTCATCGAATATTTTTTAATTCTTTATTCAAAGTTTCACAAAAATGGGATTTGAAGTAAAAAAAAAACTTGTTTAGTTTAATAAGGATGGTTTCAGAAGGAGAGATTTTTAAACATTACAGAAGGTTTACAATTTCTTGAAATATTTTTGCACCAGTCCAGACAACCATTTTTTTAGTTATCACGTCCATGTGATTGCAAAACCACGGTAAAGTTAACCGAACTTGGAAGAACGGTTATATATCATAATAATGTACATGTCTTCTTATCTCGAAGTGATAGGTACTAGTAATTGACACGTCCAGAAGCCAAATTTTGAAGTTGCTAATAATAGGTACCTAGTATTAGAATTTAGCAAAACTGTCTTGAACGATCCTACCATGTACAGTCTTAGTGTGTATATATAAAATCCAACGACCCCTTCGAGACTACGTAATCGCGCGTTACAGTTTAAATGTGGTAATGTGAAAGCTTTAAACATGCACAAAAAATATTTAGAAATCCATTAGCGCACAATAAATTTTAGCGTTCAGTGGCTCTTGCACCAAAGGCACTAAAATTAGTAATGCGCCAATTATTCTCGTTTTACAGTATATGATTCATACGCCATTTTTTTTTATTATAAATGTTTGCTTTATTGACGAGAAATTGCACAGTTAACTCCATTTTCGTCTTGAACTGGGACGTCTTCTTCCCCTGGATCGTAAATTGTAAATTCCATATCGCCGTGTTCCCCCTATTAAAGACGGTAAATACAAAGAGATACTTATATATAAAAGCATGGCAATTATTGATAAAATACATGTAGTCTTGCAATCAACTGTAACAATATTTACCGACAATACTTACATAACAGACTTCGTTTTACAATCAATCTTACGCTGTTTCCATCACTGTCTTCAGCCATTACTTCATATAATCCTACATTTAATCCTACATGTAAAATCAAAAGCAGCACAAAAATAATGATTAGGCGTGCCGACGTCATTGTCTATAAAAGTTTCTTTTTCACTTTCACAATATCCTCTGTTCGTCTGCAATTTAACACTTGGAAGTACTTTCAAATAATTTTTCCTTATATGAGCATGCTTGAATATACAAATTACATAACTGTTATTAGCTGAATAATGCTTAAGGTAATATTATCATACCGGATTTGGATAATATGTCTTGTCTACTCTGTATATAAGCATCACTTTTAGGATAAGAGACGTCACAGGTAAGTTTATTTTTATTCATTTCGAAAGCATAGGAATTGTGTGCTTTCCAACAGGGTTTTCCAATCTAATATATAAAAAGACATTCATTATGAAATTGGAGTGACAGTTTACAAATGAATTGTACGCTGCGTGCAAGGAATTTTAATGAATCAAATCTAAAAATCCTCAACATAAGTCATTATTTAATTCTAAATACTCTTCAAAAGGCACATACATGTAACTTGAAGTACACGTGCGTCACAACACTCACCTGCGTTTTATTAATAATTATGCTTAATGTGCATATAAATAAATATTGACATTGGGCATTCGAGAAAAAATTTCGAAACGTTTACATAAAAGTTTGCACAGATGAACAAATAAAAAAGAGGATTTTGTTTTCAAAATCCGAATTTCGGATTTGATACTATTGAAAAAAGGAAATATACTAGTACAATATGTACATTAGAGATATCCTTATTATAAATTTGATCCAAAGGATGGGGAGTTTTTATGCAATAATCAGGAAAAAAACTATAATTTGCGGCATTGCAATTACATATAAATACTTGTAGCTCCATTCACCTATTTGTATTTTCTCTAGAAGTATAATCAAATTATTCAAATTTATGTTTGATTTTGATTATCAGAAACATTCGTGAATACTTTCCTAAGAGTCAAACAAACATGTAATTTGATGCTTTGACAGAACTTGGTTTCAGTTTGTAACCTAACAATGAAATTATGCTTTAAACTTGTAATGTGCAACATTTCTATCCAGCAAATGATGATTGATGATTTCCATACTTATTTTTGGTCCGTTATTTGAATTACATTACAATGATCAAGCGGTGGGTGGGTGTGATAGGTCGGCAGGGGATACACACTGCTCCATGGCATCTGATCCCACCTCTGATGTTTTAGAGGGCCGTGTGTGCTCTACTCATGATTTATATTGTTTGAAGGGACTTTTGAACTTGAGTACTCTGCGTATATATATTTCATGGCCTCTTACACATGATTAATGTTTGTTATCTTTATATTCGATTTCATTTATCACTGGCCGATTAAATTTTGAACAATACGATGCGTGACAAATAAATCTATATGTGCAATTGTATGATCAAAAGCGCGTGAAGATCAAAATAAATACATGTACCAATGATATGTAAATTTTACAATTGTTGTTAATAGTAAGCTTTGTCTACATTTTTCTCCAAGTCTACTATGGTGATGATTTATATTCTCTTTTCTGACAATAAACATGTAAATAAACAACAATGGAAAGTTTGTTTATTATGAATGATTAATTCAATAAATTTTTTTTTCAGGTTGGTTTTTAACAGAAAATTGATATATAATACAATTCCTTGAAATAAATCATGAATATTTAGATTATTTAACGAATTATATACTAGTATGTGCAATTGTATTGCTTACAGTTTTTAACGTATGTTTAACAACTGTGTTCTTTACAATAATTTTATTAATGTTTTAATTATCATAACTCGTAGACACCTAGTAAAACTCAGTTTTGGTCATCCATAAACTCAGTTTATAACGATTTTCTTCTAAGTTTTGTTGTAGAGCATACAAATTCCTTAATCGTAAATGGTAATTTATACCACTACATTAAAGCTGAACACGAATCGTAAAAAGAATGTGTCCGCCATTTTTGTTCGGAGAATCGTTATACTTCTAGAACCCTATAAAAAGAGCAAGACTTTGTCACTGTTCAGTGTAATCAGTCTACACCGGTGTAGACGGACGTATGCTATACAGCACTCAGTAGCGAGAATAATAACGTAATACTTAGTATATAGCAGGAAAGTAAGATATCAAAGAAAATTACAATTATAATTGTACAGGTCAGTGCAGTATACAAAGAAACACAGATACAGTAAAAGCAATGAAATTTAAACAAAGGTAATTCAAGATAACCAACACGAACACGGGTTGCCATTCAACGCCGATACCCGTGACAATAAAGCAGTCAAGTGTGACAAATCGGAAGAGTATACCCTGGTGTTGATTATCGTAGATAATGATATCGACATCGCGTAACCTATTTACGATGATTGATTGATTGTATAATGTTTAACGGCCCTCTCGAGAATTTTTCACTCATATGGAGACGTCACCATATGCCGGTAAAGGGCTTCAAATTTTGACCTCATTCGGCACCATTGAGCAGTGAGGGATCTTTATCGTGCCAACGCCTGCCGCTGACACGGGGCCTCGGTTTTTAAGGTCTCATCCGAAGGACCCGCAACTTTCACTTCAAAGTGCCGAGCGCATGGCGAAGGAACAGTTGCTACCCTTTTTTATCGACTTAGGTCAGTCGCGGCCGAGATGCGAACTCACGACCTCCCGATCACGCTCTACCGACTAAGCTACCAAAACGGTAACCTATTTACGAGTCGTGTTCAGCTTTAAGTAGGGATGGAAATTTGTAACCGCTTAACTGATAACTCGATCGGAACGATATCGATCGGTTTAAAAAATTGTCATCGTTTGTCGGAAAAAATAAAACTAAACAAAATTTTCTTAAAATCATTTTTAGTAATACTATACCTGCCTCCACCATGACTGATAACTCTTTATTTTTACTTCATCACGCAAGAAATGGGGTATCTAATAAGGTTTCCGACAAACGGTTATCTCATTTATAGTTACCACATGATGTTTAAACAGATTCGCCCGACCTGGAACATTGGACAAAACCAAACAGAATTGCTCCGAACAAACTTATAACTCAGATTATTATATACCCATCAATTTCCTTGTTTTTGTTACTTTTAATTTTACAGAGTTTGATCCGATTTTCCGGATCACCACACTGTGGTTTTCTGAATCCATATCACCACTCTCTGAAACTGATGACGTAGTACGCAAAAACATGACGTTATTTTTCTTGCGCGTTAAAAAGTCCCTTGTTATTAAGCTTTGTTTTATGGATAAATATTATACAACATGATCTCTAAAGTTTTATTCTGCTATATTTTGCTAGTTATAAGGGGGTATATAATAAATTTATCATTATAACAGTAACTTGATCCGAAGAGCTGTATCACGTCTTGTTGACAGGCGCGGATCATCAGATCAAACTCGACGCTTCGCGTCTCGTTAGATCTGATGATCCGCGCCTGTCAACTCGACGTGATACGACCCTTCGGATCAAGTAACTGTTATAATAATATATATTTATTGTTCTGGAGTAAGCGTTTGAAAATTTTTCACACCTTTACCGTATCTCGAGAATGCATTAAATGATTTCCAATCCAGTCGTCATCATCTGCAGACTCTGCGTTACTTACGACTGTCATCACCACATTGTCGTCCTCTCTATCCATTGTTTCAGCTTTACTAACCCCATCATCAAACTGAATTATATAGTCAACGGGACTAACCCTTCCAGTGACTCTTGCTGGTCCCTTCTACTGGAGCAATAATATTTTGGTACCTGTAGGGAGTAAAACCAATACCTTTTCATCCACCTCTAAAGCTTGCTGCCTTGACTTTGGATCATAGTACTTTTTGTTCTAGTTTATTTATTTCCTCATTTCCTGCAATAAATATCTCTCATCTTACCTAGCAGCTTCTCCCCTGTCTCTATAAGGTAACTTCTAAAACAGATAGATCCGGTAAAGATTAATTTACTAGTAATTAAATTCTTTTTGACTTTATATTCTAAAATAGAAATCAAGGAATGATATACTGATAAGTGTTTTTTTTTCATGCTGGGTAGCTGAGCATCAAATATTGCACTCCTGACATGAGAATGTACAGATACTCTCATTACTGCTACCTGTCATTTACATGACATTTTAAAAGTTTAAATAGTAAATCAGTTATAGTCCTTTTAGTTTTTTGACTTTATCATCTAACAGTTTTTTTTAATTGATGTTAAATTGCAATGCTACATTTTCTTCTGCCGAGCAATTTTTTTAACATCTGCCACAACTTGGTGAAACAAACATTGAGACATTCTACATTAAGATCTACATAGTTTTATATGTAAGTTTTGTTCGATAAAAAAAAACAGAATTAATAAGAAAAATTGAATTTTGAGAAAATTGTACAGCACAGCAACCATTTCTTGATATAATATAAACTTACTTTCTAAAATAATATTTAAAGTCCTATCTGTTTCCATTTTACTGTGATAAAGGCTATCCCGTTTTTTGATAAACAGTGATGTGTATTTAGACAATTTTAAAACTCATATGATAAAACACAAATATGTAATCCCCTTGTTCTTTTTTAGTGCAAGATGACTATTATATGTCTGGTCATTTTTTTTATCACCCAAGAGGAGGACAGCCATAACTTCTTTTTAGGGGATAGAAAGGAATGTCGAGTATTCATTAGTATATATACATGTATACAGAAAATCTGAAATCTATGGAAGGTAAAACAAAAGCTATATTTATAATAAAGCAGTGATTTCTTCATCTTGCCGTATCTGTTTTTTATTGTGATTTTGTAAAAACAGAAGAAGCTTAGACTTTTAATGAGATTAAAAACAATGATAGCTGCAATTCATAAATCATTCCACCAGGTCTACCTATTATCTCACAAACAGGTTCACTGAAGAAACGCAAGCTGTTCAAATTAGCTTTGCTTTGCTAAAATCTTATTCTTTATAACATATTTCAAAAGATTTGAATTTTTCCGCGTATGCTTGGATTTTTATGCCTTATAAAATCATGGACGTCAGGCATAAAGTGTCCTGTTCCTTTTTGTCGAAGGAAAACTTTCCCTTATCCATTGTCGTCTTCTTGATTTTGATTTTGAATTATTCGTCCTCCTTGATCCCAAGTTGTAGATTCCATTACTCCGACTAACGGATATTCTCTGTATTGTACCTGAAGAATATAAATATTAAGAGATAAAGGTTGATAAAATAGTTATTTATAAAGTAGGGTGGGGTATTTCAATATCCAAAGGCTTAATTATATATTCCATATGATCGATTCATTAGTTATGTTGGTACGTATGTTTGAATGTTTCAATGGATGCAAGAAATTATCATGTTTCTTTAACAAAATTTTACCATGGCGCTGAAAAATTTAGGTTTGAATTAAAGCTCTTTGGTTTGCAATTTAATAATACATGTATGTTTATCCAACATGTATGTTCAAATAAGTAATGCTATTCTCCACTTCTCCAATGATTAGTACCTTTGTTATAATCAAAAGAATAATTCTTTAATTGATACGCGTATTTCAGTACGCCTGCATATGTAAATCGACCAAGAGTTATTTCCTATTGGTTGCAATATTGGAGTTGTTTATATTTCTTTATAATTTAACAGACTTTAACTTTTATATTGACGATTCTGGGGTAGAACGCATTGTTTTTCTGAACAATATACATTTATTTCGCTTCCTTTATTTAGAAATTTTTATTTTACATGGATTTTCACCAAAAAATATTTGGTCTTCATCTTAAGTTTTGTAAGACAAAGAGAGATAATCACCAGTATGACCTCCAATGTAGTAGTCAGCGAGAAATACAATACATGTAACTTATGCTAAATTTAGGTCTATTTAAAAAGTCACTGACCCGCGTGGCAGAGTGGAAGAGCGTCTTCTCTAGAGTCGCGGAGTGAGAAGTTGGTCCCTACGTGGCGTCGTTGGTTCGAATTCGGTTTTGTGGTAATACCTATAAACCGAGGTCTCATGTTGCAGTATAAGTTTGCACGAAAGATCCCTCACTGAGTGCCGAGCATAGATCAAATTTTATAGCCCTCCACCGGTGGTGGCGTTTCCACATTGGTAAATAATTCTTGACAAAGCACTTTAATAAATAAAAAACCAAACAAACAATATTATAACGATTAAGCGTAAAGATCTTTCGAGAAAGATAGTGTGAACTTTTGAAAGTACTGAGTATTATAAGGTAGTACAGGTGAGTTTGATTACTGGTATAGCCAACCTTTACTTCATGCCTTATTTTTAAAAAAAACTGACATAATATAGTAGATTGTTTGGTCGCGACCTTTCTCTTTTCTGATTCATTCAGGCTAACCATGCATATTTTACAACTCCAAATAGTTGCCCTCGTGGCGCAGTGATTAGAGCCTCTGCTCTTGAGTTGCGGAGTAAGGAATCCCATTTTTGGACGTGGAAACCAGTCTTTTGGATGAGATCGCTAAAACCGATGTCCCGTATCACAAAAGATTTTGACAAGAAAAAGATCCCTCACTGCCCCTGAGTGCCAAGTGTGTTAACCGGGTACTGGTTCATATCTTTAGCTATGAGTAATAAATTCTCATAGGAACATTAAACAGACAAACAAAGTTTACCAATAAATATTTACATTTACAAATGTTTTCCTAATATAACACTGTCTAAGCAAGACGTATTTTAATTCAATGTAAAACAAGTTCATCACGTGTCCTTAAATTAAATTTATTGTTTTATTTATATAGCCGATTGACGTGATATCGTAAGTGACCGAGAGTTCAAAACTTCTAATTTTAGTCTGGTCCCCTTCCCACAATTCCGTTCGCGCACTCTCTACATTGAGGACCTCAATGTAGCTAGAGAGTGCGCGAACGGAATTGTGGGAAGGGGACTAGACTATTCTAATTTATACGGCTGAGGTTTGATATAAACCATAGGGTTAAAATCTTAAAATAATAATATTATTCTAAATCAGTGTCAAATGTAAAAATAAGTAATTCGGTATCATTTTAAATCTTTAGTTGAGATTTAAATAATCAAATAATTTTTGTCACACAACCGAACTTTATTAACATCCCGATAAATGTTGTTAAATGAAACCTTATTTTTTAAATATATCCTTGTAGAACCTGAATGCTGTGGAAAAAAACTTTGAAGCTAAAGAGCACTTGTGGATTTCTCGTGTATTGTACAGAGAACCATGAAATTCGACAGATGATAGCGACTAAACTAAATGTCAGAAACTTATGCAATAAATTAGTCCTGAAGGAACAGTGGAGAAATCCTTAAATGAATTAATTATACTTGCATAGATTAATTAATTGAAATAGAATAGTTCTTCTTCTCCTTGGAAAAAAAAATTAAAGTTCATAAATTCATTTAAAAGCGGTAGAAATATAACACTTACCTTTAAATTCAAACAAGAGTCTACTCAGCAAACTGCGTTTTACAATTACTGTAACATCCCTTTTCTCATCGCCCTCCGCCATTAATTCACAAATGTGTAGTGCAAATATCACTGTTACTACAAGAAAAATGATTATTATATTTGTCTTCATGGTAATTACTTTATTTTAAAATAATAAAAATAAAATCTTGTTCCGGCTAAAGCTGCCTTCCTCATTATTGTTTCTTATTAATGATAAAGGACATAAAACAGAATAAATATGTCAAGGTAAAAATAGACTGGATTTGTTCAGTCTGCATTACCTTGAAAAAGGCAAGGTTTTTGTACTTAAGTTTTCAACTGGGTTTTCCTAATAAATTTGCAAAAACGCTTTCATTATGAAAATAGGAATGACAAAGTTTACAAATAAAATACCTGTTACATGCAAGTAATTTGGAATAAATAAATCACAGTCATTAAATAGGTCATTTTTTACATTAAATATTTTTATAGATTTGAATACATGTAATAACTTTAAAGAAAGATACATGAGACCCAGCACTCACCTTCGTTTTATTATCAAATGAGCACATAGTGACAGGACAAAATTTCCACACGTTCACATACAACTCAGGTAAACAATACATGTAAAATCTAAACTTTTAGTAATATTTCAATTTGCGAAATTCTATATCAATGAAATTAAGAAAATACATATATTTAAATTCTCCTCAATGATAATTATAAACAAAGGAACAGATGCGTTTTAATAGTAATCATGAAAAAATTATAATTAGTTGCAATGTATTAACATAAACATCAGTGGTTTCATTAAACTTTTCGTTGTGAATAAATGCTATTTATGTTCATAAATAATTTTAGGCCCATTTCTTGTGTATTGAAAGTGGGACAAGCGAGATAACTCTAATATTTTTGTGCGTTCTTGTTTTTGGAACAGCCTCAGTATCAGATTGAGTACAAACAGTGTCGGTGTTTGGGTAAATCCAAAGTGGATCTAAATTCTTGTTTTGTTGGGAATAAAAGGTTTACTTCAACCTCACCTCAAGCATCCCAGTCCTTCTGAGGCTCCACAACACCAAAATAACCCTGCTATAGTTTCAACAATAGGGGGTTCTGTAGTAAAGAACGTTGCCCTTACACACATGCCTGTCAAAATTGTGGAGGTACACACACAAAAAAGCAGTGTAACTCTGGGAAAGCCCAAACACCTTCGAAATCAACTGACTCTTCACAAACACGTAGGGCAGGAAAAACTACAGGTATCCTCAAATCTGCTAATGAAAAATAGTGTTGTTACCCCAATTAAAGCAGACAGGCTTGACTGTTGGTTGAAGGGTTATGATCGAAACAGGCAGAAATATTTAGTGGAAGGTTTTAAAGTTAGGTTTAAAATTCCTTTTGAAGGTCAAAGAGTTTTTAGAGAGAGTGATGATTTAAAATCAGCTAAGGATAATTTGGACATTTTGAAACAAAAGATTCAGATTAAGATAGACAACCAAAGGGTAGCAGGTCCATTTAAGGGAATACTATTTCAGAATTTTCAGAGTTTACCGTTAGGTCTAGTTCCCAAAAAGTTAGGGGAGACTATTGTTGATTATAGAGTTACACATCACCTCTCTTATCCTGTTCAATATCAGGAGGTAGAAGATGCAGTAAGTTTAATGCGCACATATGGGAAAAATTGCGGGTTCTTTAAATTGGATATTCAGGATGCATATAAAATTGTTCCAATACATTGTTCAGATTGGGAATTGTTGGGTTTTACTATAGACCATGAATACTGTTTTGACAAAACTCTTCCAATGGGACTTGTCAGTTATTTGAAGAATTCAGTACTGCAGTACATTGGGTATGTGAAGACAAGTTAGTTTTAAGTGGGAGACTAGTTCATCTGCTAGATGATTTTTTAGGTGTTGGCCCAGAAGATATGCAAATTTGTTATAGAGATCTTAACAAGATATTGTTTTTGTTCAAGGATATTGGTATTCCAATTAAGGAGTCAAAAACCGTCTTTCCCTGCACTTCCCTTATATTTTTGGGTATTGAGATGGATTCTGTTTTGATGGGAAAACGTGGTCTTGTACAGTATTAGGTGACCTCTGCTCCCCTTTCTGTTGTACAATATAAAGGTGACCTTAAGTCTCCATAATGAAATAAAATATAAGGTGAACTTTGGTCAACCTATTGATGTACAATATTAGTTTACCTCTGGTCCACCTAGTGAAGAACGTTAAAACTGGCCGGAAGGATATGTCCTCCTACTGATGTACAATATAAGGTGTCCTCTGGTCCCCATACTGATGTACAATATTAGGCGACCTCTGATCCCCCTGCTGATGTACAATATAAGGTGTCCTCTGGTCCACCTACTGATGTACAGTATAAGGTGCCTACTAGTCCCCCTACTGATGTACAATATAAGGTGACCTCTGGTCCCTCTACTGATGTACAATATAAGATGATCTGTGGTCCCCCTACTGATGTACAATATAAGGTGTTCTCTGGTCCCCAAACTGATGTACAATATTAGGCGACCTCTGATCCCCCTACTGATATACAATATAAGGTGCCCACTAGTCCCCCTACTGATGTACAATATAAGGTGCCTACTAGTCCCCCTACTGATGTACAATATAAGGTGACCTCTGGTCCCTCTACTGATGTACAATATAAGATGATCTCTGGTCCCCCTTCTGATGTACAATATAAGGTGACCTCTGGTCCCCCTACTTATGTACCATATAAGGTGATCTCTGGTTCACCTACTGATGTCCCCTACTGATGTACAATATAAGGTGACCTTCATTCCCTGTACTTATGTACAATAATAGTGTCCTCTGGTACCCCTACTGATGTACAATATAAGGTGGCCTCCGATCCCCCATATGATGTAGAACAGAAGATGACATCTGGTCTCCCTTTTGATGTAAGTTGACCTATGGTCGCCCTGAAGATGTACAATTTGAAGTTACCTCTGTACTTGTTAAATTTTTGTTTCTTCTGGTATCCGCATAAAGATTATGGGAACAAGTGGAAGTTTTATTTTGTATATCAATAAGGATTTCATACTTCACAAGTTGTAGTATATGAATGAGGCAAAGGTAACCCTTATGTTGTACATTATTACGATGTGACTGAAATTCGTAAATAGGCAATGATTTAAAATCATGGTATATGTAGAATTATTTATCAAATCCTCTCAAAAAAATTGCGATTCTAATTTTTGGACAGGGAAAAAAAGTGCACAGTTTCTCCGAATACTCTAAATGTATGTAATTGGAATTTGGAGGATTGGTCAACTTGCTTGTCTTCAAATACCGTATATGTATCCCAAAAGTAAATAACAATTGGTGCATTTTTTTAAAAGTGTTATTTCTTTTTTTAAAATGTAGTTTTGATTGGTTTCTGAATTTGATGTGTTAATTCCAGGGAAAGGGGAGGAGAACTCCATGCAGCCCCAAACTTCGCAATACAGGAGGTACATCTTCTTTGTACGATAAATAAAATCAGGGGTTGAATAAAAAGTGTTAAAGTGATGAGGTCGCATAAGGGAGACAAAAGAGACATTAAATAATTTATTAACAAATAATTATTCCATTATGTTAAAGGATCGGTGATAAGTCCTAGCGAACTGAAGAGGTAGGGGTGGCAGGGGGCAAGATATTCCTCTTCCCCCTGCTTGTTAGAGATCGTCGTTTACTATTAGTAAGGAGATCAGAGGTTAGGCACTGTATTATATAGATACTATAACCTTACATGGAATAATAAAATCATAGGGGAGACCACAGGTCACCCAACATAACCCATTAACTTAAACTCTTATATATCATATGTCTTATAATATTGCAGTTATATAATGTTACTCAGGAACCTCCCCCCTCCCCCAAAACCCCCTCTATCTTTTCTAATACCCATTAGATGGTTATTCCTTTGACAAAAATAAATTTTCTGTTTTTTAACACTGTAAAGGCTTCACAGTTTTACGATTTATTCTATTTTCACTTTACATATGCAACTCACTACATTTTGTAGCGGAGTAAACCCGATAGTCGTGAACTGAGCGGGGGGCATTAGGTCCTAGTTGAGCGTACGTTTTATCCTTCTGCGGAAGACCTGGGGCCCGTTTCATCAAATGTCGTACGCCCAGTATTAGTGCTACGCCAGCGTAAAGTCGGGACTAGCACGAAGATTCGCATTTCATTAAAGAGCGTATCGTTACGCCTGACTAAATTTAGACCAAAATTTTACGTCTACTCATGGGTAGGCGTAATTTAGGGCGTAAAGTTAAAATAAAGCCTTTTTATTAATTTAAACAATTTAGCGAGAAAAAGTACGGTTCTAAGAAGAATTTAAAATACAAACAATGCATTTTTAATTATATATGTTATGAAGAGTGAGTGGGGGAGGGGATGGAGGGGGTGTTGTTACAACTACTTGGGGACATAGTTGATTTGAGTAATAACGTACTTAATATTTTAATAAATTTCTGCTGAGAAGAAAAGCTTGTCTTATTAGAGATTTCATTGATCACCATTTCTTACGTTTTGACAATGTATTCACACACATTTGATTGTAGTATTGTATGTATAAGGTATTGTAAATCAATATACATATATAATTATATTTCTACACCCCGCTTGAAAAGCGGGAGGGTACATGTATATACTATATATTAATTGGGATGTCCGTCCGTCCGTCTGTTACGCTTTGGGGGTACCCATCTCTATCCGCAACTCCTCACATACCACTGATTGAAATTTGATGAAATTTTCACAGAATCTTTATTACATATTGCCATTGTGTCTTAATGTACTTTTTGATCCGACACATATTTTGGGTTTCCCAAAGGAAAACATGGACACTGCCACTATATTTCAATGGGAGGCGGGGGAGAGGGGGGTATCTTTTATTGAACTCATTGCTTACGGTAACTCTAGTTTCTGTTTCATTCACTAAAACGAGACCCATTAAAATTGTCTATTTTGAAAGAAAATATTTTCCCAAAAACATTTTCCCAAAAACAAAAATTACAAAAAACAAAAACAAAAAACCAAATCGGTTTCAAAAGCATAGTAATCCTCTTTCTGGTAATGTTCTACATTTAAGAAAAAATTCAAAAAAATAACCCATCTTAAAACCAAATAGTTTTTTGTCATGATTGAAGAGTCCATTTCTTATTTACTTCTCGTCCACATGCGTGGATCTAGAGGGGGTTGGAGAAAGGGTTCAGAACCTCCCGAATTTGCAGATTAATTAAATTGAATGTACAGAGTACTTAGTTAAGAACGAAAGTAATTATTTTTCTAGGTATCTTGGACAAGTGAAGTTCCCAGCGAATCTAAGACGGAACCCAGGAAGGGGAGTGGGGTCTCATAAACAATAAGAGATTTTTGATATGGGGAAATATATTATTGCTTTTATAATATCAATGTAAGACGGTGATAATTACACATTTAAGTTCAAGAATGAATAATTCCTAATTTTTTTTCTCTCAGACAAACATTGATGCAATATAGGCATCTTTAATTTTCATGATTTTGTTTAAAAGTGTAAATCTTATACGTAGTATAAGATAATCTGAGCGCATATAAAGCACATATAAGATGAAAATATACATGTTTTTGATTTCCTGCATAACTTATTTTTTAATGAATACAAAATAAAGAGTAGCTGTAACTTAATTTTAAAGACAGAGACCACAGAAGCAGAGAATTTTTGTAAGAATATTTTCGTAGTCATCTCTCTCTCTCTCTCTCTCTCTCTCTCTCTCTCTCTCTCTCTCTCTCTCTCTCTCTCTCTCTCTCTGCGTACTTTTAAAACGATACATTACATTTAATCTGCAGATAGTAAAGAATTTTTTTCTATAACTGCACGACCTAGGGTCTAATATTTTGTAATTATATTAAGAACCTTTATGTCATTTTAATAAACATTAACAATATTATAATGAATCATTTGAATTGACAAAAATTTAATAAATTTAGAGAAGGTTATCTTACATGTACCTTAGTAGTAAACGTGTAAAATTATTTCTTGACTCAAAATGTGTACATATGTAAACCGTTTGCATTTTGTATTCATTATTTTTGCTTGCATATAGATCTACATTTCTTATAAAAAAATTTAAATCTTATTCTGTCTCAAACTTAATTATTAGTATTTATCAGTATAATCAGTATTTATCGAATCAAGAAATTTATTATCAAAGGCGAAGTCCTTAACCTGTATCAATTTCGGGAAGATGGGGGAGTTGCTGTAATCAAATTTCCAAAATAAATAGTTTTGGTTAATTCCGAAATTCATGTACATGTATGGTCCTTTCCCTCCTTTCAATTTATTACTTTTATTATTGAAATGTTGTTAAAAACTAAACTTGGTTTCTCATCAGATACATGTCTTCCATATGACAATATATAAACCCATGCATGTTTCAATTAGTGCAAGTATCAATTTATCTATAATCTGTGTTATTCTGTAATTTACCCATAATCTATGGAAAGCCACAAGGGACCCCCAAGTCATGTTCTATATATTCATAGTAATTCAATCTTGGGCGGTCATGTTTACAATCCCGGCCAAATCATGATCGGCCACACAGGACTCCCAAGTCATGTTCTATATATTCATAGTAATTCAATCTTGGGCGGTCATGTTCTATATATTCATAGTAATTCAATCTTGGGCGGTCATGTTCTATATATTCATAGTAATTCAATCTTGGGCAGTCGTGTTTACCATTATTATGTTTATTATGAGTTCTATACTATTGTGCTTTCATGTTGTTTGCTGCTGCTGCTTGTTGTTATATTATTTGGGATCGCCTTTTACGCTTGGTGACCCCTTTTTACTTTTTACATACACCACGACCAACAATCGCCAATATCAAATAAACGGGTTTAAATTCATGTTTGTTTTATTTTCCTCTATAAAAATAAGTAAATTTATTTGACAAGGTACAGAAATTGGATTAATTGGTAAGAGGCGAGAGGAAAAGCTTTCCGTTGAAAGCTTTCGCAAAAAGTAGCAATTCAAGAATTTCCAGAAGTCAAAACCCGCTTTGGTACATATAGTAGATAACTGTATTGGAATTAGATCATTTATCCATTTATGCACATAATATAATGAATTTATTTTATATCAAAACAAAGCTGATGTTAAATCCAAGATTTTATTACAAATTTTTCAAATACAATTTTCCGTTTAAATTTGGCTGAAATATAGATATGTCTGCGTTTGACAACAAACAATCGAGTACAATTTGATCGAACATAAATGAATGCAAGTTTCGTTTTTAGTGCTTCTTGTATCGTAGTCCTCCGAATCACCCAAATCTTCCTGATCCTCCATATTATCTTCCTCCTCTTCCTCTTATCAATCTTCCACCTCCGAATCCTCCAGTCCATTTTCCAAAGCTTGTAAATCCTCCTGATCCTCTTTTCAATTCTTCATATTCTCCCCCGTGACCTCCTCTTGTGATATCGTATGCTACGTTTCCGAATTCATCATATCCAAAATCTGTAACAGGTGAAATTTTTTTTCTTCTTTTAAAAAAATTACTTGCATTTTGAAAAAAACTTTTTTTACAAAAAGGACAAAACATTGAGAGAGAGAGAGAGAGAGAGAGAAAAGAGAGAGAATGACAGAGAGAGAGAGAGCAAGAGAGAAAGAGAGATGGTTAAGAAAATAATTAAATAAATTAACAGGTAAAAAAAATTACTTTATTTCATTACCCTGTAATTTTTTTTTTAACTCTTTATCACTGATACAGCTGATATTTCAATATATTTCAATATATTTTCTTCGCTCATAGTATATATGAATAACCGTAAAAAAAAAAATGAAACGGTCAACTTTATCATCTCTGATAAAAAAAACTAATAGCATATATTTATACGCAATGATATATTAAATTGCATTTAAATTCTTTTTCAGTCGTTGAATGGAATTGCCATAGCAACTCAAATATTATTATGAAAAGAAACATTTAATTATGATCAAAGGAAAGAGATAGAGGGTATAACGAATAAAGTAAACCTACCGGTCGTCAGGGCCACATGGAAGAGTATGGTCATTACAACCAAGAACAAGAGCTTATCCATATTATTCAACTGATTTTAAGACTGCAGATAAATTAATTATTGAGTTTAAGGCCTTATATACTACAAAGGAACATGATATACTGTTGGTTTAGTCTCATTCACCAATCAACGCTTATTTATTAATAGCAATAGCAATTATGAATGTGATAGAAATCACTATCTTCTGCCATTATGTCAATTTTCAGTAGACGGTAAGTCACGTTTCAGTTAATTTATTGCATATTCCATCCTTTTATATCAAATAAAGTTTTGTTTCAATGTGTATGCAGTGAAGCTGCATTTTATGAAATCAAAAATCCTTTATCTTAAACACGCTGGTTTCAACATATTTGAAACGCTTTTTCCTAAAAGAGTTTTTCTCGTACTCGACTATTCCATCTGTATATGGGAGACATGGAATATCACATAATATGGTACAGGGTCGGGCTCATAGATACTTTCTCATTGATGAAGAAAACAAGGACTGTTAAAAGTCACCATTTGCAAGTTCTATGTTCGATACAATGAACATATAAGCAAATATTGAATACACCATGCGCGGATCTAAAAAAAAAGTCTGGAGGTTTGGGTGGTCAGCCCCCCCCCCCCCCCCCCTCTGCCTAGAATTTGCAAGGTTATAAATTCATATACTAAAGCAAGAAATAAAAGTTACCTTGGACCTCCTTGGAAAACGCAGGGTCGAGTAAAAGTCTGTGAAAGACAGGTTGGAGTGAAAACTTAAGAATATAATATCCAACTGATTCATGATTTTGTCCTTTTACGCAAAACCATTGTCATTTCATTAGTAAACCCTCTACATAAGTTGAATAAAGGAAATCATAAAACGTTTAAAAATTCAAGTTATGACATCAAAAGACATGTAATGATTTTTTTTTATCTCAATTTCCTTTGAAATTTTGTGTAATTGTAAACTGTGGAGAATTGAATTTATCTCAATGATGACAGAATATTGCGATTTTTCGTAGTGATTTTACTAACAACTATTGTTTTAGCGACGTTGGGTCGGTTGTCTTTGTTGTTGGTTGTGTTAGGTTGATTGTTTCTCTTGGAATGCTGTTGCTATCTAGATTTGGGCTTTTTTATATTCTATTAGCTTTGTTTTTATTTTTATTTTCTCTTTTTTGTGAACATTTGGTTCTAAATCATTTTTTTATTTAAATTAAATTAATTTTTAACTTGAAAAGCCGGAGGGTATGTATTGATCGGGATGTCTGTCCTTGGGTACCCATCTCTTATCGGTAACTCCTCCTATACCACTGAATGAAATTTAATGAAACTTTCACAGAATCATTGTTACATAGTGCCATTGTTGCAGCTGACATCACTTCTGGCCTTTGATCTTTGACCTTGGAGAAAGGTTGTCTTGGTGCCAAATAAACTTATTCCAGGTAGACCATGGATTTCCGCTTGTCGAAAGATGCGATTGAAATGAAGTGTACCACTTTCTCCTGCACATTCTTAATTACTGCGAAATGGTTCCCATAGCCATAGACTCCAGTCAGCATATGTCAATCTGAGATACTATAAATAGTTACATTTATAATCTTTTAATATGGATGAATTAGTCATGTAAATTATCTGCAAATAATACAAAAGAATTAATTACAAGACATGAAAGAATACCTACCTGTAGATCGATAACCAATCTTAAAATAGTTCTATAATTTGCACTTGAATATATTCTTATGAAAGTATATTGTAAACAACTTGATTCTTAACGGATCATACGAAACATTATTTGTTTATGTTCATAATTTCACAGAATTACTAATTTGTCGATACACAATTTCGAATTTCCTCGATGAAAACTGCAGAATATTTTCGATTATTTGAAATACTGTTCATATCACTTATTTAAAATAGATACTGCATAAACTACATAATTAGAACAACAAAGTAAGATATTCATATAGATTTACAAGGAAAAATTCACCTGTACTTACGTTAGGCCTATTTGTCACTGTCAGCTGAGGAGCAAATCCAATACACATTTTTAGCGGGTTTTCGTTGTTAGGGAAGCGCATTGCATTTGCAATCTTGAGAAGTCATACATCCTGGCGCAATGCAATCATGACCATAAATCTTGCCTGCGTTTGAAAAACACATCATGACTAAGCAAAGATTGACGCTTGACATTGCATCCTGACTTGGCCAGGACTGACGCTTGAAGAAATCTTGACTGCGTTTGGAAGTAATGTATCTTGGCCAATGCAATCTTGGGATAGAAAATCATGGCCTAGTCAAGATGTAAAACATGGGATATATCTTGACTAGGCCAGGGTTGTCAAATCATGACCGGCAAAGATAAGAAGGCCATGTTATGCTATCAAACCAAACCTGACTTGGTCAGAGATGCAATCATAACATGACCGATTGAATTACTATGAATATATAGAACATGACTTGGGGGTCCCGTGTGGCCGAAGATTGAATTACAAGAATATATAGACTTGATTGCCGGGATTGTAAACACGACTGCCCAAGATTGAATTACTATGAATATATAGAACATGACCGCCCAAGATTGAATTACTATGAATATATAGAACATGACCGCACAAGATTGAATTACTATGAATATATAGAACATGACCGCCAAAGATTGAATTACTATGAATATATAGAACATGACCACACAAGATTAAATTACTATGAATATATAGAACATGACTTGGGAGTCCCGTGTGGCCGATCATGACTTGGCCGGGATTGTAAACATGACAGCCCAAGATTGAATTACTGTGAATATATAGAACATGACTTGGGGGTCTCCTGTTGCTTTCCATAATAATCTGTGTTATTCTGTACTTTGACGTGCTACAATTTATTTATGTTTGTACGCATTGGGCAATGTTTATGTTTTTGCGCCTGCGCAATGCAACGTTGTCAATGACTTAGTCCTGTGACTAAGCGTATCTTTTACGACTAGACTTACGCCACTTGGTGAAACGCAACGCCCGACTAAATTTTGGCGTAAGCCCCGGGAGTACGTCTAAGTTAAGGCTTAAATTTACGACTTTTGATGAAACGAGCCCCTGGTCTCCAAAAACCACATAGATATTGTCAATCAGAAACTCGGGTATCTTTTAGACATCGACATAAGAGTACTTGTGCGTATAGTCTGAATGTTATTAACAAAGTAATTTTGCTAATGACCAATGACAAGTTAAGTAAATTAACAAATTCCATTTTATTTAAAAAAAAAGCAACTGTCAATGATGTCAGTAAACATGGACTTTAATTTATAGATGGGAATAATTGTATATAAAAGTGAAAAGTCGTAAGTTTTAATGTTGTTGATTTAGCTCATATCCGAATATAGTATTTCATTCTGAAGTCCCTCGTTTTATTCTGCGTCTATAACCCCAACCGGAGATACTTGTATCTTCTACTAGGGATGCCATTACAAGGCAATAAATTGATGCGTTGACTCCATTATCTAATTTAGCGGCCGACATAATAAGCTTTTTCACTCGGTTTTTTAAAAAAAAACCTTCAATTTCTTTTTTGTTTTTTGGTATTTGAATATAGTCATATATAAGGGAGATCTACAGCATGATATATAAGAATTATTATGAAAGCACGCGGATGCACGTGTGCTTGCAAGAGCGCGCACGTGCAACACGAGAAATGTCCAATATGATTGATATAAATGTTACTTTTTCAATTTTTGATGAAATGCTTTAAAACTCATAATAATATAAGGATATATTTGAAGCATAGACAAGAGGACATGGTCAAAATAGCAACATCTCACGCGCATGCACGTGCGCTTCTCTCTGATTTGCTGAAACTTAAGTCTCAATATCTTTCTTGTTTTCTCGACCGAATACTTTGAAATTTTCAACATGGTTATACATTATGAAGAAGTACAGCATAATATATAAGAATTATGATGAAAAGCATGCGCGCGTGCATGTGTGCTGCAATCTGATTGGCTGAAACTTTAAATGCCTATAACTTATTTTAGTTTTCAACAAAACGGAATAAAATTTAGAATATGAATAGGTATAATGGTTTTCTACATTATGATACTATCAAAATTAAATGCACGAACATGCATGCATGCACGTGCGCGCGCGAAATACGCAAAATGACCAATATATTTGAAAAACAGTAAAATGTATATAGTAAAGATTTTTTAAAATTATTGATTCTCATAAACATAGATATAATGTTAATTTTTGGACAACATGCCATGATCATCTTGCATGTGCATGCACGTGCGTGCCTGTACAATGCGTAGTTGATATCTTTGTACTTTTATAATTTTTTGATGAAATCCTTCTATACTGATCATATTTTTAAAAAAATAACAGGAATTAGGCACAAAAAGGGATTAGGGGAGCTTACAGGGTCCCTGTTACAATTAGGCACACCTGTAAATTAGGGATTAGGGGAGCGTTGCTGCTTCTTCACCGGGAACATCTGTAACGGTCTTTATATCTTTTTCGATGATTAATCATTTGGTTAAAATATTATTTATCTGAAATTGTTAAAAAATAATTATAATAAAATACCTGTCTGCGAAAGGTTTTCATCAGGTATTGTCTGCGTCATATTCTATAAATAAAGGGTGTACTGTTACGTACGCTTTGATGCAAAACTCCCCGCTGAGGACCCATCAGTGCATAATTGTTTGGCCTTAAATAATCTTGCTGCATCAGTGTTTATTTACAATTATTTTAACACTAGCTTTTTAATGCTATATATGTATTGTTAATGTATATTCTTTTCAATGCTCCTTGTTTTTACCTGTATTACAATTTTCATTATTTTCTTTTATATCTTACTCTCCTGCCGTTGAAGAAGTTCGCAAATATATGTTTGTAGCTTGCTAGTGTTGTAAAGCATGCGTCATTCTACACCAGGGAGACCGGACAAATCATTTTACTAATCGTGTTCAGCTGAAAATATCCTATAAAATTCTTCATAGATAACGAACAGTATTCGAGCTAAAAAGTCTAATTAAAGCAATATAAACTGCATTTTTAAATACTTTATTTTGCTGTTAAAATGTGTTATTATGATAATTTTTTATGTAACTATCACAGTGTGAAATTGACTGTTTTACGTTTAAATTCATTTTTGTCTTTAAATGTTATTATTTAAGGATATCCGATCCTCAGCCAGGAAGGATAACTCCAAAAATTAATATTTAATTTGAAATGCATCAAAATGAAGGTTGAAAATGATTTTTTTTTTTCATGCAACAATATTCATTTTATTCATCTTTATAAGATTCAAGGTTTTTCGAAGTCTTTGAAAAAGGTCTTATAAAAGTTGAAATTTGTACCCTATAAAAGGAAAAAAAAATAGTTTTAGAGAAATAAAATTTTCTTAAATCCAGCTTTTGATACCGATGCTGATTAGCATGATATGAAATAAAAAGTGATTTGTGGTGTCTTGCAATGACAACAAAAGCCTTTTACACTATGTACTATAGAATACATGACAGAAATAGAAGACAAAAAATACCAAATAAGTATAAAAATCATGAAACTTTCCCCCATATGCCTGGATACCTATCGTTTTTTAACCCAAAATATATTTGTTGATCAATTTGAAATTAGAAAATGCATTGCTGATATCCCATTTCGCTTTTTATGCAAAAATTTTGAAGATTTTACAATTTCCCCTACATAATATGATTAACTTTAATCTTTAACTTTAAAGAAATACTGTGGATAAATTTACATAACTTTGTGGATTCAGAGATAATTTTATGACTACTTTTGATTACTTAACTGCTAATTTTATAAACCCGAAGATCGGCACTCTAAAAAAAGTTTTACTTGTTGTTTTTAAAATAAGATATTAGATAAGGAAAAACTAGTAATTATTAGTAATCCATTTAGTCAGAATAGCAAGTAAATGACTATCATGGTTAGTAATTGTTAACATAATTAGTAATAAGGATGAATTCATTTACTTATAAAATGATTTACTAAGTATCAATAGAATTACTTAAATTATAGGAATTGTATTACTTTAAGTTAGTAAATGAACTACTCATTTTTGTTAATTATTATTACTTAATCTAGAGATTATATGTTTTCTATTTACTAAATTTTATGAATTATTACTAAGTAAATGTAATTCTGAAATTAATTAAAATCTAGAATATTATTACTCAAAAGAATACTAAGTAAATGAAATACTTATCATATTTACTAAAATCGACATTATTTACTAGAAACACTGCAAGGTACCGACCCTCTGACATGTGAGTACTACTCACAGATTTCTTTATCAGAGTTCCCTTATTGGGCCCTCTGAATAGTTTAATAGAAGAAATCTACTTATTGTGGAAACAATTATACTTTCTATTTCTTTTGCCAATTTCTTTGTAATTGTTTTATTATATATAACAATGAAACATTTGATTCCAACCACGAAAGCCTTAAAAATTGAATAAGTTGTATATTTTTAAAGACCATTTTAAAAATGGTTAAACATTTCAAGTACTTAATATCGCATTTTAATTAGTGTTACTTTTTTTCACATGCCGGAATATTTAAAAGAAAGATAACTCCTCCTCACAGACAATTAGTGATTAGACTACCATATTTAAGTAATTTACTGATCTGAATTCTCCTTGATTTAGTAAATACATTCTTGTTTTAAGTAAATCAATAAAATAAAATTCAAACAAGATGTGTTTGTGAAACACTTACGCCCTGTATGCAACATAGCAAAGGTTAAACTTTTCTTATATGCAAATTTAAATTAGTGGGATTTCTTGATATCTCCAAGGTCAAAAGGTCATGGTAATTGGTATCTAATGAAAGGTCTTGCCATAAAAAAATACATATGTGAAATATGGAAACACTTGCCTCAACCCTTCAGAAGTTATGGTCAAGGTTACCAATTTTGAAATGTAGGTCAAACTCCAAGGTCAAGGACAAAGTGGCAGATTTGGTGATACTCAAAGAAAGGTCTTGTCACAAGGAATACACGTGTGAAATATGAAAGTCATAGCTCCGCTAGGTTAAAGTTTCTGCGGATAAACAGACAAACAGAGAGACAGCTAGACAGACAGACGGACACGACAAAAACTATATACCCCCGAAAATTCGTTTACGGGGGCATTAAAATAATAATTATGTAGTAAATAGTGGTAAAATGTAAGTAAAGACCAAGTAATGTTATTACTTATATACACAAATTTAAGTAAATATAAATTACTAAGTAAAACGTTTAAGTATGTAAGTAAAACAATTCTTTAAAATACAAAAATCAAGTAAAACATTTGAATCTAGTAATTGGTATATATTTCAGTAATTGATTTAAAATCTTAAGTAAATGCTTAGTAATTATTTATTTTTTATCTTTGTTATTTCAAGTAAAAAATGACTACTTAGTAAAACTTTTTTAAGAGTGGGACTACCTTAATTTTAGTTTTTATATTCTGAAATTATTTTGTTTTAGAATTGTATTTTACAAATTTTCTCGTATTAACTTATTAAGTATACATTTAATTACTGAGTGACACTTGTCAGAACCCAAGGAGCAGAGTGTTTATGCCTAAGGACCTTTTAATCACTTTAACAAACACAATGTAAATATTTAATTATCTGTGTTCTTTATGTCCATGTCATCAAAGCATTGCATTAATTGTTCACAGTATCACTTTTACTCATTGTCAACACCTGTCAGTTTTAACTCATTAATCATTTTCCCATAAATTCGATTGTTAAATTATACTTAACAGTTCGGAGACCGGGTGTACTACCGGCCACACGTCCGACTCGTTCCCCTATCATGCTGTAACTATTTCTACTTTTAACAATTTGGAGGCTACAGCCATATCCAACTGGTTATTATTTATTGTTGTTCCATGTTTGTCATTTCCATCGTTGTGACTTTATAATACTAGTATTTTCATTTCTAATTTTTTTCTCTACGATAACTCTTTGAAAGTTAGAGGAGCTGGTTTCTTGATAATTCTACCGGAATGTAAATTAGGCAGGTCGATAGGTCAGGAGCTAGGGAGTCCTAAATATGCAAGCGAATCTCGTGTGCATCTCTCTCTCTCTCTCTCTCTCTCTCTCTCTCTCTCTCTCTCTCTCTGTACCTGACGCTAGGGAGGCCAAGTATGCATGTAAATCTAGTGCGTCTGCCTTTGTGTTTGACGTCAAGGGGCGAGAACTATTGAAATTGGCATGGGAGTCCTCGTTTAATTTAAATCTATGCCTACATTTTTAAACTCTAAATCTGCAATTTTATATCACAATGAAATGGAAATATAAGGAATCACTGTCTAGTTAGTATAGTATGCCAGGGACATCAACGATATTGGGAAACATGGGATAATTTATGCATAACGGGCGAAATCCCATGTTTCTCACTATTGTTGATGCCCTGGCATACTATACTAACTAGACAGTGATTCCTTAAATAAATTTGGAAACCATACTTATTCCCCGTTACTTTGGACTTTCTATATGTGACATCGGTAAGAGTCCTTAAAATACGGCTCTACTACTTCCGGACAATGACTCCACTCACTTCCCCTGCAAACATTCCCTCTTGCCCGATCAACGACACATCTTTTAGACCCAAAACTACGTGGTCATATAACTTCAGGACAGATGATACAAATAAACTTTTGTCAAAAAATATGAAATTAACAACCGGAGTCATGTTTTAATGAGTAAAATGAATAACGTTTACGTCGAAGTTTCTAATTTTTTATTCAAATTTTCAAAAAAAAAAATGAGATTTGAAATGAAAAATATATGTATAGATAAATAAGGATGGTTTCAGAGAGGAAGAATTTTGAACATCACAGAAGATTTACAAATTCTTAATATTCTAGAAATTTATTATTTGCGTCTGATCATTTACTATGAAAATTAGGCTAAAAATATATACCAATCCAGACATCCATTTTTGTTTGTATCATCTGTCCTTAAACCTTCATGAACAATTAGACTAAAATAAAGTAGAAGAAAGACTGCTATATTCAATCCAATATACAATTTCATTTTAGATAAAAATCATTATTGTACAGGACGACATTGATGTAATTTGAATCAATCGAAGCATATAAATAGTTCTTCCATCGCAAATATGAACAACAGATGTTTATCAACGTGATTGTTTCCGTCATTGAAATAGCTAATTACAATTTTACAAAAAAAAATCCGACATCAAAGTTGCAGCTCATATTGCTTTAACATTACAAAAGAGGAGCGGAGCAAACATGGATTTCGAAAACATCAGAGGTAGGATCAGTTGGCGTGGAGGAGTGAGCATCCCCTGCCACCCGGTCACACCCGCTAGCGCGCATCATGGAATATGCCAGCTGAGCAATTGTTATTCGTAACACCATGTTCACTGAATAACGTTGTTTATTTCGCAAAAGTACGAGGGGTGATCAAAAAGTTCGCGAACTATCTCTATATCTACAAAACCACAATTAAGATTAGAAAATAATTTGGTACACACATAGCCATACACAAGTTCTATAAATAACATATGCTAAATAAAGCTTTTCTCCTTGTTTGTGACGTCATAATGTGAAAATGACGTCACTATGTAGGTCAGTTGTGACGAAAAATGGCTGCCGCAGTCGTACTCGTTTAACAACCGACTGTAAAACTTATTGTTTATCTTAAAAATCCCTTGGAAGTAGCGTATAATAATTTGTACACAGTTTATTAAGACAAATGACTTCCTATAAATTCAATCAATGATTGGATTGGTAGTTTTAGTGAAGGAAGGCAGAGGGTTTTATAATGACACTTGTGAAAGCAAGTTTAAAAGGAGGTATGTTTTTAAGTAAGCAATTTGCTATCAAAGACGTCCAATTTACATTTTGAAAAATAGTTGAATATTTTAACAATAATATAATTATTAAATACCTAAGATATTGTTTACTTTAGATTTAAAACATATTAGATATGATAAGAAGGAGGCACCCATTCTCTATCCACCTTGAACAAACGTCTCTTCCGAGACAGAAGATGAGGGTTTTGCTGGTCGCCATGCTTATTTTTGGAAAGGATATTCTTATCCACCCATTCTGTTGCCGAGATTGTCCATTTCTGACAAATGAACTGTTCTTGTTATAAAAATTCACTTACACGGAGAAAAATATAAAACTCAGAAAAATCTTTCAGCACTTCGGAGGGGGTCACGTGACCGCCTTTATCACGTGATTCGCGCATGCACAGAACGGTGGCAGATGTGCATTAAAATCGGAGAGGACTCATTTAAAATATAAACAACACTGAAACCAAATATTATTTCTGTTATGGAAGTTATTCAATTAGTTCGCGAACTTTTTGATCATCCCTCGTACATTATTGCCTGCTTGGATGTCTTATTAATAGTCGACGCAGCTTTATTTGTTTTTAATTGAAAGTTTTACATAACTGATATGATTGGAAAAGTAATTTGAAATGAGCTTAAAAATTATTGTAATCTCTAGTCTCTCAGTGTTAAAAAGAGACAAGAGAGAAAACCTATGGTGATCTTTTCAATCAATTAAAAAAAATAATATAACAAATGTAGCCTTTCAATTCGGTCAATCCAGAATATATCGACTTCTCATTAAAGCATATCGACCTCGCACTTCGTGTTCGGTCGAAATGCATTTCTGTGAAGTCCATATATCTATGGAAATACCTCATCAAAGAGCTATATAAAAAAAATATCTTGAAAAAAGGGCTGACCCCTAAATTAAGGGATTCTAAAGGGACCAATAGTTTTTTCCCGATATCTCAAAAAGTATGGAGAATTTGTAATACATCAAAGAAGCAAAGTTGTTCAAAATGTCAAGTTAAATCTATTGGGGTCAGAAAATGTCCGGTGACGTCTCTTCCGGCCAAACCAGAAGAAGTCAGAAAATGCGTATTTTCGCCGTTCTTGACACGCTTTTGGAAAATATTTGTCACTGCAAGCATAAAACATAATTTTCCGTCCGTCAGAGTCACTTCCGGTCAAACCGGAAGTAGAAAAAATGGCTTATTTTTGCATAAATTAACATAGATTTAAAGGATTTAAACCATTTTTAGCTCACCTGAGCCGAAGGCTCAAGTGAGCTTTTCTGATCAAAATTTGTCCGTTGTCTGTCGTTGTTGTCGTCGTCGTCGTTGTCGTCGTAGTCGTTGTCGTTGTTGTAAACTTTTCACATTTTCATCTTCTTCTCAAGAACCACTGGGCCAATTTCAACCAAACTTGGCACAAATTATCCTTGGGTAAAGGGGATTCAAGTTTGTTCAAATGAAGGGCCACGCCCTTTTCCAAGGGGAGATAATCATGAATTTGTTAAAAATTAATGGCATTTTTAAAAAATCTTCTTCTCCAGAACCGCTGGGCCAGGAAAATTGAAACTCATGTGGAAGCATCCTCAGGTAGTGTAGATTTAAGTTTGTTCAAATCATGACCCCCGGGGCAAGGGTGGGGCCAAAATGGCCGACCCAAGTTTTACATAGGAATATATAAGAAAAATCTTTAAAAATCTTCTTCTCCAGAACCACTGGGCCAGGAAAGATGAAACTCATGTGGAATCATCCTCAGGTAGTGTAGATTCAAGTTTGTTCAAATCATGACCCCCGGGGCAAGGGTGGGGCCAAAATGGCCGACCCAAGTTTTACATAGGAATATATAAGAAAAATCTTTAAAAATCTTCTTCTCCAGAACCACTGGGCCAGGAAAGATGAAACTCATGTGGAAGCATCCTTAGGTAGTGTAGATTCAAGTTTGTTCAAATCATGACCCCCGGGGCAAGGATGGGGCCAAAATGGCCGACCCTAGTTTAACATATAGGAATATATAAGAAAAATCTTTAAAAATCTTCTTCTCCAGAACCACTAGGACAGGAAAGATGAAACTCATGTGGAATCATCCTCAGGTAGTGTTGATTCAAGTTTGTTCAAATCATGACCCCTGGGGCAAGGGTGGGGCCAAAATGGCCGACCCAAGTTTTTCATAGGAATATATAGGAAAAATCTTTAAAAATCTTCTTCTCCAGAACCACTAGGACAGGAAAGATGAAACTCATGTGGAATCATCCTCAGGTAGTGTTGATTCAAGTTTGTTCAAATCATGACCCCTGGGGCAAGGGTGGGGCCAAAATGGCCGACCCAAGTTTTTCATAGGAATATATAAGAAAAATCTTTAAAAATCTTCTTCTCCAGAACTACTGGGCCAGGAAAATTGAAACTCATGTGGAATCATCCTCAGGTAGTGTAGATTTAAGTTTGTACAAATCATGACCCCCGGGGCAAGGGTGGGGCCAAAATGGCCGATCCAAGTTTTACATAGGAATATATAAGAAAAATCTTTAAAAATCTTCTTCTCCGGAACCACTGGGCCAGGAAAGATGAAACTCATGTGGAATCATCCTTAGGTAGTGTAGATTCAAGTTTGTTCAAATCATGACCCCCGGGGCAAGGATGGGGCCAAAATGGCCGACCCAAGTTTTACATAGGAATATATAGGAAATATCTTTAAAAATCCTTCTCAATTACCACTGGGCCAGGAAAGATGAAATTCATGTGGAATCATCCTCAGGTAGTGTAGATTCAAGTTTGTACAAATCATGACCCCCTGCCCTTGGGATATGGTGGGGCCAAAATGGCCGACCCAAGTTTTACACAGGGAAATATAGGGAAGCCTTTTAAAATCTTCTTTTCAAGTACTTCAAAGCTATGATTAGTGATACCTGGGGTATTTATATGGAATCATCCTCAGACCTGTAGTGTAGATTCTAGTTTGTTCAAATGATGAACGCATGGAAGGGGGTGTAAATTCAAGCCTGATGTGCTCAGGTGAGCGCTGTGGCCCCTGGGCCTCTTGTTTGACGTCATTACTCTTTTTTTTTAAATGAAAATTACTACCGGTCAAACAGCACGGAAGACCTTCTCGTTGCTCTGCAACGAGCTTTGCTCTAGTTATTTTTTTTCTTCTTACCGATTTTGTGCACGCCAGTTATCGGAAACGGCTTGATGGATTTTCATGAAACTTTCAGGTCTCATAGAACATCAAAAAATCTAATTTTGTCATTTTAAGGGGGTCACTTTGTCCGGCGATGTTCTCAAAAACCGTTGAAGATAGAAGTATGAAATTTTCAGTGATGATATCTATCTAGAGCAACTTTTAGAGATGTGAATTGAGTAAATCATTGTCACCGGAAGTTCGAAACGCCGACGCTCGCTTTGGCCCGAAAGTAGTCCTATCAAGAATTTCAAAAAATTTGACACCTTTTCAACGATAACTTTTTACCTAGAAACATTTTGTTAAAGCGTGTATAAAAAAAGAAATTGTAGAATTCCATGATCTTTCGAATGATGTCTAGAAAAAAAGGGCAGGCATTTTAATACGTCAAAGAAGCAATGTTGTTTAAAATGTCAAGCTTAATCTAATGAAAACGTCAAAATACGTCCGGCGACGTCACTCTAATACTCTAAAAATCTCTAATACCTGAAAAGACAAAAACAAAAACCCACAAAGAAAAAGATTCTCAATAACATTCCTTACTTCAATAAATTGGGTATAGCTAAACCATGTAAAACAATTTAAATGTAATTTAAACAAACAAAAGGAGAAAGGGTATATACTCAACACCTAGCTCAAGGGTTGAGGTGGGAGGGTATTTCATAATACAAAAAAATAAATCGGATACTTTCATCACCCACCATTCACTTTCATTGATGCATAGAAAAGGGGAGATAACCCGTAAACCTAGTGACTAAGTACTGGCACTGTTTGGATGGATAAATAAATTCCGGCTTATCTCATTTATTAGTTTTTCTACAAAAAGGAGGTGAATGATGACATATAATAAAAGGATAGAGCTTTGATAACTACGCATATTGTGAGATGAACTCAAATATGCGGTAGTATATTGTTACATGAAATACCCATCAAGGAAGTCTAAATATGACCAGGGATAATCCAATTAGGGTAGTAAGTACCACTTCCTGACAGAGGCTGAAACAACAAGGTTGGATAATCTGCTTAATATAACAAAGCTATTAATCTCTTTCCCTTAACTTTTATACTAATATTTTATAGCCTATATATTGTAGAATTCTTTAATATTTGTTTTACTAAGATTAAAATGTGTTAATATTTTTATTTGTAATATCTCTAAGAATTTTATGTTTTTAGGGTATTTTTTTAAAAAAATTGTTAAAAATATTTACTTATGCAATAGGTTTATAGATCAACTGCTTCTCATCCTAAGTCCCAGGGGCGCTAGAAGGTTTTCATCAGGCCCTAAAACAATGCTGAGGACCCATTGTTACCAGTATGAGAAAGACTGGGATGAAGGGGTTCATCTTGTGCTATTTGCTGCTCGTGAGGCAGTCCAGGAGTCTCTTAGGTTCAGTCCTTTTGAACTGGTGTTCGGTCATACGCTTAGATACCCTTTGAAATTTACTTTAAAATGCTTATAAAATTAGCAGTTGAAAATGAAACATGGTTGTATGGCAAAAATGTCAGAAATCGAATTTTTAAGCCAGGTGATACTTTTTTCCTATTACTGGTCATCCTTTACAGCTAAGATATTACGGCCCTTGTGAAAATTGTATTGAAAGTGGTATGAGTGTAGAGATAAATGAGAAAGATTATTACTAGAGTGCTTGTTTGAAAAACTGATTTTGATACCAAACTTAGAAATTTGAACATTCACCAAAAAGAACACGTAAAAAAGTTGATGAATGAGTATCATCAAATCTTTTCGGATGTTCTGTTCCAAAGAAAACTAATGCAGCTTGTCATGATATCATAGTGGGCGACGCTTTGCCTATCAAACAACATCCTTACGGTTTTAATCTAATAAAATTGCAGTAGTTAAGAAGAGAAGTGCAGTACATGTTGGACAGTGACATTCTGAGCCTACCAAAGCCGGACAGAAGCTGCCGATTATGTACAGACTTTAGAAAGGTAAATTCTGTTACAATGACTATATTGACAACATTGGCAACGTAAAATTTGATAGTAAATTTGACCTGTTGAAAGGCTACTGACAAGTGCAATAAACAGAAAGAGCAGAAGAAATAACCAGGCTGAAGCTAGCAGCCAATAACAGCAGCCATTAAGCGCGTAGAAGCTAGCAGCCAATAAGGAAATTCATCAAAGAACTGAGAGTACTCAGACGCAGTACTGTTTTTAATAGGTTATTTTAGATAATTAATGGTTAATGATTATCAAATTAATGCAACAATTAATTACATAATAAATCAGATACTCAGAGGCAGTAAGGCTCACCTGAACAATTTTTGTTCTTTTTTAAAACCGAAAAATAAGAAATGCATTACTTTATAATTTTAATCCAATTGAACAAACAAGCACTAGGAAATGGTTAACTCCTTCAGGAAGAATCCCTTTTCAACTCCTTCAGGGACCTCAAGAGTATGACAGGGCCAATAAGCTAACCTGAAATTTGATTAATATATAACGATTGTAAACAGAAATATAGCACAAGTGTAAACTAGGCTGAAGTATGTTTCGAACATTATTAGTGTAAACTAGGCTGAAGTATGTTTCGAACATTATTACTGGGACAACTTAATGAATCTATCAGACTGTAAATTACCACTATCAGTAATAAGTGGTGGTGGTGCCACTAAGTGGTTCCAAATTTTGATATTACAGGCAGGTATTATACCCATGATTTATAAAGTGATCAACATTACTAGGGCAAGATAGAAGGGCCCTAGGATTATTATTTCCTGCTATCAGAAGGGGCTTTAGTGGTACCACCAGGTGGTGCCAAGTGCATGGGTCATATTTCAAGCAATCATTCGTCATCAATTATTGGTCATTAAGTTAAGGGTCTTAGAGGGAATCCCTTGTCAACGTTTCAAAAGGTCCCAGGGACTGGAATGGGCCAGTTATCAACTATGAACTTTGCTTGTTTTGCATTTTATCCCAAAAACGCCATTAAAGATCAGCTATTACAGGCCTAATCTTTGAAGTGTTCACAAATGATTAATGGGGCAAGGTAGAGGGGCCCTAGGGCTATCATTTGCCACTTTCAGAATGGGGCTGTAGTGGCACCACCTAGTGGTGCCAAGTGCGTGGGGCATATTTCCAGCATTCATATTTTATTCATTGTTGGCCTCCTGAACAAACTAACACTGGGGGTGGGTAGGGGGCCTTAGGGGGTACCTCTTGACAGATTTCCGCAGGGTCGTAGGGGCTGGAAGGGTCCAGTTAGCTAACCTGAACTTTGATGTTTTTAATCATTGTAGATTGGGAAACGGGAAAAGGGCAGCTATTATACGCCTTATCCTTGAAGTGTTCAGCAAATAATTATTGGGGCAATGTAGAGGGGCCCTAGGGCTATCATTTGCCACTTTCAGAATGGGGCTGTACTGGCACCACCCAGTGGTGCCAAGTGCGTGGGGCATATTTCCAGCATTCATATTTTATTCATTGTCGGCCTCCTGAACAAACTAACACTGGGGGTGGGTAGGGGGCCTTAGGGGGTACCCCTTGACAGATTTCCGCAGGGTCGTAGGGGCTGGAAGGGTCCAGTTAGCTAACCTGAACTTTGATGTTTTTCATCATTGTACATTGGGAAACGGGAAAAGGGCAGCTATTATACGCCTTATCCTTGAAGTGTTCATCAAATGATTATTGGGGCAATGTAGAGGGGCCCTAGGGCTATCATTTGCCACTTTCAGAATGGGGCTGTAGTGGCACCACCCAGTGGTGCCAAGTGCGTGGGGCATATTTCCAGCATTCATATTTTATTCATTGTCGTCCTCCTGAACAAACTAACACTGGGGGTGGGTAGGGGGCCTTAGGGGTACCCCTTGACAGATTTCCGCAGGCTCGTAGGGGCTGGAAGGGTCCAGTTAGCTAACCTGAACTTTGATGTTTTTCATCATTGTAGATTGGGAAACGGGAAAAGGGCAGCTATTATACGCCTTATCCTTGAAGTGTTCATCAAATAATTATTGGGGCAATGTAGAGGGGCCCTAGGGCTATCATTTGCCACTTTCAGAATGGGGCTGTAGTGGTACCACCCAGTGGTGCCAAGTGCGTGGGGCATATTTCCAGCATTCATATTTTCTTCATTGTCGGCCTCCTGAACAAACTAACACTGGGGGTGGGTAGGGGGCCTTAGGGGGTACCCCTTGACAGATTTCTGCAGGGTCCTAGGGGCTGGAAGGGTCCAGTTAGCTAACCTGAACTTTGATGTTTTTCATCATTGTAGATTGGGAAACGGGAAAAGGGCAGCTATTATACGCCTTATCCTTGAAGTGTTCATCAAATAATTATTGGGGCAAGGTAGAGGGGCCCTAGGGCTATCATTTGCCACTTTCAGAATGGGGCTGTAGTGGCACCACCCAGTGGTGCCAAGTGCGTGGGGCATATTTCCAGCATTCATATTTTATTCATTGTCGGCCTCCTGAACAAACTAACACTGGGGGTGGGTAGGGGGCCTTAGGGGGTACCCCTTGACAGATTTCTGCAGGGTCCTAGGGGCTGGAAGGGTCCAGTTAGCTAACCTGAACTTTGATGTTTTTCATCATTGTAGATTGGGAAACGGGAAAAGGGCAGCTATTATACGCCTTATCCTTGAAGTGTTCATCAAATAATTATTGGGGCAAGGTAGAGGGGCCCTAGGGCTATCATTTGCCACTTTCAGAATGGGGCTGTAGTGGCACCACCCAGTGGTGCCAAGTGCGTGGGGCATATTTCCAGCATTCATATTTTATTCATTGTCGGCCTCCTGAACAAACTAACACTGGGGGTGGGTAGGGGGCCTTAGGGGGTACCCCTTGACAGATTTCCGCAGGGTCGTAGGGGCTGGAAGGGTCCAGTTAGCTAACCTGAACTTTGATGTTTTTCATCATTGTAGATTGGGAAACGGGAAAAGGGCAGCTATTATAGGCTTATGCATATCTAATATCACCTATAACTTCAACATAATCTGTCAAACTGAACGCGACATTTGTCGCAAATTTGTAAACAAAGTATAGACATGGCAGTTCTATTGTATCCTAGGCTTTCAATTATTAGCTCGATTTGTTCAAAGATTAAACAAATTGAAATAATTTGTTTTTACAGAAAATCTGCAATTTTATTATACACCAATCGTATTTCTCAAAACTATTTAGTACGGATTACTGTCTTGTTCAACCAGGAAGTTGGAACTCTTGACGTAGTGTTTAGAACGTATCCCTTACAAGCAAAGAGTCGTGAGTTCGATACCGGCTGGGTGCATTTTAATTTTTTTTTTAAAGTTTTTTTTTCTTATTTCTTCAACCCAAAGACCTTTTAAAGTTGGAAAGGCCACAGGAACAATAAGATTACCAGTATTTTGTTTTTCTTTTATGCATAAGAGTTTTTTTTCATTGGGAAACATTTGTTTTTGAATAAATATTATATTAAATATTATTAACAAGTTTACATAATGATTACTAGTATTTTCTTTTATTTTTGCATAAGATTTTTTTTACTTTAATGGAAAAAATTTGCACATGCATACATTTTATTTTTTATACCGGTAATATTATTTACAAGTTCAGATCATAAGTTTCACGTTTGAAAAATCTTATTACCTCTAAAAAGTGCAAAGTTACGATGTTAAAAATATGAGTCCATCATAAAATCTTTATTATATATTGCCAGTTTGCACCTCATTATGCCCCCGTAAACTAAGTTTTTGGGGTATATAGTTTTTGCCGTGTCCGTCCGTTTGCATCTCTGTCTGTTTGGCCGTGAAAACTTTAATCTTGTCCTTAACTTTTGGTTTAATGAGGCTATGACTTTCATATTTCACGTGTGTACTCCGTGTAACAAGACTTTTCTTTTTGAACCACCAAATTTGACCTTTTTCACCTTGACCTTGGAGTTTGACCTACTTTTAAATTTTTTAGCCTTGTCCATAACTTTTGAACGGTAAGGGTCAAAACTTCCATCCTTTACATACTCAGTATGAATTCTATGTGACAAGACCTTACATTGGATACTAGTTACCTTGACCTTTGGACTTTGACCATGGAGATTTCTATACTTATGAACAAGATGCATTTTTTGAAACACTATGCACCCGGGGGTTAAGTTAAAAAAATTTTTTTATAATATATAGGTCACAGTCAAGGTCACAAAGAACTTGAATAGTGCATCATGCATACTAAATATGCAGTTTATATCTCTCATGGTTCCAAACGAGGTATTTTTAGCATATATGACACAATCAAGGTCACAAGGTCATTGGCCTTGGTGGCATGTAAATGTGCTTCATTAGTGAAGTATTCATAAATATTGTCTCTATCTTTCTTCGTTCAAAAGTTATGGCCAAGGTTAAAATTGCAGAAAAAAAACTGTATTTAGCGTATACACTGTAGGTCACAGTCAAGGTCACAAGGTCATTGGCTATGGTGGCATTTAAAAGAGCTTAACCAGTGGTGTATGCATACCAAATATGAAGTCTCTATCTTTTATGGTTCAAAATTTATGGCGAATGTAAAAGTTTACAGAAAAAAATATTTTTAGCATATAGGTCACAGTCAAGGTCACAAGACTTTTGAACACTTGGGGCTAGTGATATCATAATTCACTTATATAATCCTTCATTGGATACTATGAACTTTGACCCTTTGACCTTGCAGTTTGACATACTTTTAAAAAGTAAACCTTAACCATCACTTTTGAAGGGTTAGGCCAAGTGCTTTCATACTTTACATATTTAATCCTTGTGACAACGTCACAACATGGAACTTCCGTAAAAACGCCATTTTGATTATGATCAGATACAAATTCACTTAACACCGATATATCTTAACCAACATGCGACATTGTGGATGCAATATATCACATCAATTAATATGTAGTGTATCTCAATACTTATCCTTTCTTTAAAAATGAATGCATTTGATCAGATAAGACATATGTATTATCTTCCTATCAAACAATTTGTATACACCCGAATGAATGGTTATACCCGGTGAAATTTCGCATGACCCAAACGTTTGATCAACATTGATTGTCAGCTGTTTACAAATGGGAAACGTGCAGGTTTTAGACGAATTTGCATTTGGTTTTAGGAATTTCTTTTACCGCTTTTGGTCATTTACCATCTTAACTTGTTTTGTTATATATAGCACTGAATAACACATGCAAGTTGGATAAAAACGGTAAGTAAATCTACCTTTCTCAATACCATGAATTCACTCAGTACATGTCTTTGTCATTGACTGGAGTGGAAACGCGATGATTTTCGCTTAAACCAATTGAAAAACAATACATGTACAATAAGAACTTCTTTCAATGTCCTTGCGTGACATTTGTTTAATACTTGTGCTTATATAAAAAAAAAAACAGTACCAAGATATTTGATCCATACCTGAATTTTTGTGATGTTTATAAATTTTTGACAGTTTTTCAATTTTTTTTTATTTCTTTTTATCATTGTTTTTACCCTTTGATATTATATATCTTTTCAGATATTGAAGAGGATCCAACCAGCTGTTCTCAAGAAAATGCTGTTTTAGTTTTTCTTTTGTCTATTTTTGTAAATTTAAATAAAAATTATGTTGATTTTATTTTTAGCTTTGTTGGTTATTATTTCAATATTTTATAACACTAAACTTAGAAGAGAAATTTAAAGCAATGGGCATTCAAAAAAATTGATAGGAAGGATTTTAACAAAATAAATAAAATATTTCAAATAATTCTGAATAATAAATTGAAATACTTTGGAACCTTATTTTATCGGATATGGGGCCTATTATTAGAAACAAATGCATGCAACAAAAATCAGTTATACTTTATACTTAACATATTTAATCCTTGTGACAGGACCTTTCATTTGAAAGCAAGACCTTTGACTTTGGAGTTTGACCTACTTTTTAACATCTTTAACCTCCGCCATAACATCTAAAAGGTAAGGTCTAAGGCTTTCATAATTTACATATGTATTTTTGTGGCAAGACCTTTCATTGGATATCAATGACCTTGACCTTGAAGTATTCCTTACTTGTGAAAAACTTTAGTCTTGGCCAAATTTAATATTTTACAATTGTATTTTTAGCGAGAATACCGTATATATTAAATTTGCACTCACAAAAACATCTTGTTTAATTTTGTGATCCTACACATATTTTGGGTTTCTCATAGCAAAGCATTGACTTTTCCACTATATTTTTATGGGATACGGGGGTATCATTTAACAAACTCATTGCTCACAGAGCCTCTTGTTAATTAGTTATCAAAAGCATAGCTTTGTTTTAATAATGTCACTACAAAGAGGTTCCTATAATTGGAGCTAGTGTTTTCCTTTGGGTCATACTAAGGTATATCGTGCCTTAATCATACCCCACCTCCACCCCACCAACCCACACACTTAAAAGCGGGAGGGTACGTTTTTAAAGGTAAGACAAACCCCGAGGTCAAGGTCAAAAGGTCATAGTTATTGGTTTCTGCACAAGGCCATGTCTCAAAGATTACATTTGGGAAGTATAAATGCGTTGGTCCTTACCGTTTAAAAGTTATGGCCAAGGTTAAAGTTTGTAAAAAGTAGGTCGAACTCCAATGTCAAAGGGTCAAACGACTTGATATCCAATGAAAGGGCTTGTCACAAGGATTACATATGTCAAGTATGAAAACCCTAGCACTTACTTTTCAAAAGTTTTACCCAAGGTAAAAGTTATTTTACAAGAACATAAATCTCCAAGGCCAAAGGGTCAAGGTTATTAGTATCCAATGAAAGGTCTTTCAACAAAAAATGGATTTTTGAAGTATACATATGTCCTGGTATCTACTGTTTTAAAAGATAAAAAAAAAAATTAGATTTTTTTTGTTAAAATGTGTTTAACTTGAAGGTCAAGGTCAAAAAGATAGATTTGGTGGTACACAAAGAAAGTTCTTGTCACAAAGAGTACACACGTGAAATATGAAAGTCATAGCTCTATTAAATCAAAAGTTTAGGACAAGGTTTAAGTTTTGCGGACAAACAAACAAACAGCTAGACGAACGGACGGACACGACAAAAACTATACACCCCCCAAAACTTCGTTCCGGGTGGGATAATAAGAGGTGCAAAATGGCAATATATAATAAAGATTCTGTAATGGTCTAATACTTTTAAAATCGAAATTTTGCATTTTTTAGAAGTGAAGAGATTTTTCAAACGTTAAACATGATGTGAACTTATAATTAATATCATATAACATAAAATGTATACATATGCAAATATCTAACATTAAAGTGCAAAAAACTGTGATTATGAAATACTGATGCCCCGTATAGCAACATAGTGAAGATTAAACTTTTCTGAGATAAAAAAGTTAATATATTGGTACCTAAAGTAGTGCCTTCTAACTGGAAATACAATTGCAAGACATGAAAGCAGGCTTAAGTTTTTTCATAAGTACAAAAACCTTCAAGATCAAGGTAATGAGGTCAAGTTTATTGGTATCCAATGAAAGGTCTCTCCACAAAGATAACATATTCGAAGGATGGAAGCCCTAGCCCTAACCATTCAAAAGTTATAAGGTTAAAAAAGATTTTTATGTACGTTAAACTCCAAGATCAAGGTCAGAAGGTTAAGGTTATTGGTACTGATTAAAAGATCTTGTAACAAGAATTACATATGTGAAGGTTGAAAACCCTAGCCCTTCCTCTTCGAAAGTTATTTCCAAGGTTGACGTTTTCTCCTAAGTCCGGAAATCTCAAAGGTCAAGGTCAAAATTCTTGGTTTTAATGAAAGGTCTTGCCAAAAAGAAGTTATATTTGAAGAATGAAATTCAAAAGTAAAAATATGCAATTTTTGTGTAAAAGTGGGTCTAACTCCAAGGTCAAAGTCAAAATGTGAGGGTTTTTGGTATCAAATGAGAGGTCTTTCTACAAGAATAAAATATGTGAAGCATAAAAGTCTAGTACTAACCCCTCAAAAATTATAGTCAAAGTTGTATTTTTAAAGTAGGTCAAACTCCAAGGTCAAAGGGTCAAAGTCCTTGGTGTAAAATGAAGCGTCTTCTCACAAGAATTACATTTGTGAAGTATGAAAGCCCTAGCACTTTCTGTTCAAAAGTTATAGTCAAGCTTAAAGATTTTTCATAAGTACGTAAATCTCCAAGGTCAAGGTCAAAAAGTCAAGGTTTGTGGTATCCAATGAAAGGCCGTGCCACAAAAAATACATACGTGAAGTATAAATGTCCTGATAGATATTGTTTAAAAGAAATGGCCAAAGTAAATATTCAAAATTTGTGTGTAAAAGTGGGTCAAACCTCAAGATCAAGGTCAAAAGGTCAAATTTGGTGGTACCCAAAAGAAGGTCTTCTCTCTAGAAATACACATGTGAAATATGAATTTCATAGCTCTACTAAATCAAAAGTTATGAATAAGAATAAAAGTTTTTGCGGACAAACAGAGAGACAGAAAGACAGACAGACGGACACGACAAAAACTATATACCCCCCGAAACTTCGTTTCCGGGGGCATAATAAAAAAAAATTTAAAATGCACCCAACCGGTATCGAACTCACAACTCTTTGCTTGAAATGCATACATTCTAGACACTACGTCACGAGTTCCAACTTCCTGGTTGAACAAGACAGTAATCCGTACTTAATAGTTTTGAGAAACACGATTGCTGTATAATAAAATTGCAGATTTTCTGTAAAAACAAATTATTTCGATTTGTTCAATCTTTGAACGATCAAGTTAATAAATGAAAGGACTGGTTAAGATACAATAGAACTGCCGTGTCTATACTTTGTTTACAAATTTGCGACAAATGTCGCGTTCAGTTTGACAGATTATGTTGAAGTTATAGGTGACATTAGATAAGCATAAGCCTATAATAGCTACCTTTTCCCGATTAACAATATACCATGATGAAAAACCTCAAAGATCAGGTTAGCTAACCGGTCCATCCCAGCCACTGGGTCATTTTGAAACGTTGACAGGAGATACCCCCTAAGACCCTTAACCTATCCTCGGTGTTAGTTGGTTTAGGTGTCCAATAAAGCAAGACAAATGAATGCTGTAAAATAATATACCCCACGTAGTTGGCACCTCCAAGTGGTGCCACTACAGCCCCATTCTGAAAGTGGAAAGTGATAGCTTTAGGGCCCCTCTACCTTAACCCAATCATTCGATGAACACTTCAAGGATAAGGCGTATAATAGTTGCCCTTTTCCCGTTTCACAATGTACAATGATGAAAAACATTAAAGTTCAGGTTAGCTAACTGACCCTTTCCAGCCCCTACGACCCTGCAGAAATCTGTCAAGGGATACCCTCTAAGGCCCCTTACCCCTCACTAGTGATAGTTTGTACAGGAGGCCGGCAATGGATAAAATATGAATGCTGTAAATATTCCCCACGCACTTGGCACCACCAAGTGGTGCCACTACAGCCCAATTCTGAAAGTGGGGAGTGACAGCCTTAGGGTCTCTCTACCTTGTCCCAATAATCATCCGATGAACACTTCAAGGATAAGGCGTATAATAGCTGCCCTTTTCCCATTTCCCAATGTACAATGATGAAAAACATCAAAGTTCAGGTTAGCTAACTGGACCCTTCCAGCCCCTAGGACCCTACAGAAATCTGTCAAGGGGTACCACTAAGGCCCCTTACCCATCCCCGGTGATAGTTTGTTCAGGAGGCCGGCAATGAATAAAAAATGAATGATGTAAATATGCCCCACGCACTTGGCACCTCCAAGTCATGCCACTACAGCCCCATTCTGAAAGTGTGAAGTAATAGCCCTAGGGCCCCTCTACCTTGCCCCAATAATCATTCGATGAAAACTTCAAGGATAAGGCGTGTAATAGCTGGCCTTTTCCCGTTTCCCAATATACAATGATGAAAAAATATCAAAGTTCAGGTTAGCTAACCGGCCTTTCCCGGCCCCTGGGGCGCTTTGAAACTTTGACAGGGGATACCTCCTAAGACCCTTAACCCATCCCAGGTGAAAGATGACTCAGGTTCCCAGAAATGGGGGACAAATGAATGCTTGAAATATGCCCCACGCACTTGGCACAACTTGGTGGTGCCACTACAGCCCCAATTTGAAGGTGGGAAATAATAGCCCTAGGACCCCACTACCTTGCCCCAGTAATCATTTGATGAACACTTCAAAGATAAGGCATATAATAGCTGGCCTTTTCCCGTTTCCCAATATACAATTATGAAGAAGCATCAAAGTTCAGGCTAGCTAACCGGCCTTTCCCGGCCCCTAGGGCCCTTTGAAACTTTGAAAGGAGATACCCCCTAAGACCCTTAACCCATCCCCAGTGAAAGATGGTTCAGGTTCCCAGAAATGGAGGACAAATGAATGCTTGAAATATGCCCCACGCACTTGGCACCACTTGGTGGTGCCACTACAGCCCCAATTTGAAGGTGGGAAATAATAGCCCTTGGACCCCACTACCTTGCCCCAGTAATCATTTGATGAACACTTCAAAGATAAGGCGTATAATAGCTGGCCTTTTCCCGTTTCCCAATATACAATGATGAAAAAACATCAAAGTTCAGGCTAGCTAACCGGCCTTTCCCGGCCCCTGGGGCCCTTTGAAACTTTGATAGGAGATACCCCCTAAGACCCTTAACCCATCCCCAGTGAAAGATGGTTCAGGTTCCCAGAAATGGAGGACAAATGAATGCTTGAAATATGCCCCACGCACTTGGCACCACTTGGTGGTGCCACTACAGCCCCAATTTGAAGGTGGGAAATAATAGCCCTTGGACCCCACTACCTTGCCCCAGTAATCATTTGATGAACACTTCAAAGATAAGGCATATAATAGCTGGCCTTTTCCCGTTTCCCAATATACAATTATGAAGAAGCATCAAAGTTCAGGCTAGCTAACCGGCCTTTCCCGGCCCCTAGGGCCCTTTGAAACTTTGATAGGAGATACCCCCTAAGACCCTTAACCCATCCCCAGTGAAAGATGGTTCAGGTTCCCAGAAATGGAGGACAAATGAATGCTTGAAATATGCATCACGCACTTGGCACCACTTGGTGGTGCCACTACAGCCCGTATTTGAAGGTGGGAAATTATAGCCCTTGGACCCCACTACCTTGCCCCAGTAATCATTTGATGAACACTTCAAAGATAAGGCGTATAATAGCTGGCCTTTTCCCGTTTCCCAATATACAATGATGAAAAAACATCAAAGTTCCGGCTAGCTAACCGGCCTTTCCCGGCCCCTGGGGCCCTTTGAAACTTTGATAGGAGATACCCCCTAAGACCCTTAACCCATCCCCAGTGAAAGATGGTTCAGGTTCCCAGAAATGGAGGACAAATGAATGCTTGAAATATGCCCCACGCACTTGGCACCACTTGGTGGTGCCACTACAGCCCCAATTTGAAGGTGGGAAATAATAGCCCTTGGACCCCACTACCTTGCCCCAGTAATCATTTGATGAACACTTCAAAGATAAGGCGTATAATAGCTGGCCTTTTCCCGTTTCCCAATATACAATGATGAAAAAACATCAAAGTTCCGGCTAGCTAACCGGCCTTTCCCGGCCCCTGGGGCCCTTTGAAACTTTGATAGGAGATACCCCCTAAGACCCTTAACCCATCCCCAGTGAAAGATGGTTCAGGTTCCCAGAAATGGAGGACAAATGAATGCTTGAAATATGCCCCACGCACTTGGCACAACTTGGTGGTGCCACTACAGCCCCAATTTGAAGGTGGGAAATGATAGCCCTAGGACCCCTTTACCTTGCCCCAGTAATCATTTGGTGAACACTTCAAGAAATAGCTGTTCTCTAATGGTTTTTTCTGGATATAACGTAAAACCCAACGTCAAGGTTAGCCTACTAGCCCATTGCGGTCCCTGGGACCCTTTGTAAGGTTGACAAGGAATACTTCCTAAGGCCCTTCATTCATCTCCAGTGATTAGTTTGTTCAAGTGGCCAATAATTGATGACAATTAATTGCTTGAAATATGCTCTACGCACTTGGCACCACCTGGTGGCACCAATACAGTCCCGTTCTGATAGCACTAAACAAAAGTCTCGGGGCCCTTCTACCTTGCCCTAGTTACGATACCGTGGGCACTTTATAAATCATTGGTATAATACCTGCCTGTAATATTAAAAATGCTCTTGGAACCACTTGGTGGCACCACCACCACTTATTACTGATAACGGTTATTATTAGTCTTATAGACCCATAAAGTTGCCCGGGTAATAATGTTCGAAACATACTTCAACCTAGTTTACACTTGTGTAATATTTCAGTTTACAATCGATAGAGTAACCTATTTTCAGGTTAGCTTGTTGGCCCTGTCATATTCTTGAGGTCCCTGAAAGAGTTGAAAAGGTATTCTTCTTGAAGTAGTTAACCTTTTCTCAGTGCTTGTTTGATCAAATGGACTAAGATGATTGTGTAATTTATTTCTTTTTTTTCAGTTTCAAAAAAGAATATTTTTCTTCAGGTGAACCTTACTGCCCCCGAGTGTTTAATTTATTATGTAATTAATTTTCGCATTAATTATCCAATCATTAACCCTTAATTATCTAAATATATAAAGTATAAAACCAGCATTGCGTCTGAGTACTCTCAGTTCTTTGATGAATTTCCTTATTGGCTGCTAGCTTCTACGGGCTTAGTGGCTGCTGTTATTGGCTGCTAGCTTCAGCCTGGTGAAGAAATATCTGCTTTTGCTACACCAGATGGATTTTACCGATACAAAATACATGTAATGCCTTTTGGCATGAAAAATTCACCGGCTACATTTCAAATGATGACCCTCTCCCCTCTTCAATAACTTGAAGGATGTGAGGCCTACATCGATGATGTAAACATATACAACAAGAAATGGGACGAGCATCTTTGAATCATGCCTGGATCATTCGTCATTCTAGCCGAAGCAAACATAACTGCAAGCACTGAAAAGAGCAAATTTTGTCATGCTTTTGTATTTAGGTCACAAAGTAGGTCAAGGTTATGTGACATCTATTTTAGCTAAAGTCGAAGCTATTGCAAATTAAAGTTTCCGATTCCTACAAACAAGGAAGAGTTAATGAGGTTTTGGGCATGGCTGGGTTTTACAAAAAAAATATTCCAAAGAGCTAAATCCACGAAGTGCAAAAATCCGCCTAGTCATCAAAATAAGTGAAACTTCCTGACATTATACTCGAAGATTTGTATGTTGTAAAACATTTTATTTTTTAAGAATATCTTTTCTGGTTTTCTTTTTACAGCCGTTTCAATTTAGCATTGTTTTTATTAATAAATGCTGTCACGTCATTACGTTGACGTTGCATGTATATGCTTCAACACTGTGACGTTGACGTTTTGTATAAAAATAACACATATACGTTTATGGAATAAAAATCACCAATATAGGCCATTCTTCAAAATTTTAAAATTTCAGGACAATGTTTCTATGAATTTTTAAGAAGTTCAGAAAAATGGATTGTTTTTTTCTTAATTTATATGTAATTTAAAGAAATGAGAACTATTTGTTATAGCCTATATTTTTATAAATAATGGTTGACTGGAAAAACCGTGGATACATGTAACACCTTTTAAATGAAAATAATAAGGAACAGATTAAGTTGAACACCAATTAACACAAAGTGTAAATCTATCATATCTGAGTAAAACTAAATTTTTTTTGTAGTAAAATATATACTATGGTAGCCATGGAAAGGGATTTTAATATCCTTAAATGTGTTATTATATGGTCCTACGGCATACAAACTTAAAAAAAATAGAGATTTTGTCAAAGAATAGACAAGTGTTCTTTAATAACGAAAACATAAAGCTAAAAACAATGCTTAATCAAAAATGAATATGTTTGTAGTTAAATCACCATTTATCATATTGTCATTTAAAGATTTCGCTGCACTTCCTTAATTTATGGCATTTCCTGAACATTTGATATGTACACAGTTTTTACATGTAATACACGAAAAATAATGACAATATTGAAGGCTACATATGTATCTTATGCACACAGAGCAGTATATATATTTAGGAAAGAAACCACAAAAGTAGACTTTTAAACAAAATTGATGCCAAGCAGGCACGTAGCATCGTTTTTGAGGGTTAAGGAGGGGGGGGGGAGGGCAGACAGAGAATTTTTTTTCATTTACCTGTAAAAGTTGACAAGCCAAAAAAAAAAAAAGGAAATTGCTCAAACTCGAAAATCCTATTTCGTGGGGCAACTTTTTTTCAATGTCAACTTTCTTTCACTACCAATTGTTTGGCAAACAATGCTACATTTCTCTGATATTATTTTGCTGTGGTAACAAGTGTATGTGTGTGGGGGGGGGGGGGACAACCAACCTTTCCATAAATATTTACAATAGTAAAAGTAATGTTGGGAAAAAAAGTGCCCTCCCCCCCTCTGTTGCTACGTGCCTGCAAAGCATGAAATCGGCCGCAAAAATTAGCTTTTTATTTTTAAAATCAAAGTACTCAGAAGTACAGAGAGCCGGGCTCATTTACAGAGTAGAATGGATTTCTTACATGAATCACGTTTATATTCTGATGTAAAAATTATTTTAAAACTATCAATATAAATGATAAGACATTGACAGTTAGTTTTTCAATCCTAATACCACGGTCCAATTTTGTCAGAATCAGAATTAATCTGGTACCGCAGCTGAATGTAAACAAACAGGCCAGTTTGGTTCCCTCTCCTGCTTTACTTCGTATGTGTAGAGAACTACGGTAACACTGATTATCAAAAATCCTTACGCTAATGAACTATGTTCTTTGACTTATGAAGTTTTCAAAGTCATTACTACTGAAGTTTATTTTATATAGATAAAAATTTGTTTTATTTTTGTTGCTTTATTTAGCGGTTTGTTATCTCAAAAGCGGTTGAGAGTAAGAACTATATTTTTGCACGTAACTTTAAAATGGCGACTATGGGGTCAACATCCTGCCTTGAACAGGATCACATAAGCCGGCAATTGCTCTTTGAGCAATAAGCCCGGCTAAAAAGAAGAATAAAACGAAAACACAAAATTTCCAAAGTATTAAAATTATAAAAGTTTAAAAACAACATAACCACCATCTTCGCTAGCTAAGGGCTTGAGAAGATGGATAAACGGAAATGGCACGTAAACCAATTATTTAATGTAAATTACTTTATTGAAATAAATCCACCAATGAACGATAAAAATGTTATATAATCAAAGTGAAAAAATTTATCAAACTTCTCTCAGTACCACCTTTTTTTTTAAACCTACACTTCCCCTTCCTTGAATACACTGCAACATGTGCGTGTTGAATAGGAGGGGTGTTTTAAAAAAAAAAAAAGAATATTTATTTACAGATAATATAACTACATGTAATCACTATTCTCATAACTGAATAAAATCAAAATTTATATTTATTGAAAAACTAGAGGATTACGGATAACCGCGAATTAGCATGACTAGTTTTCGACGAAGGGATTAGCTAAAAAAACTAACGCACGAGGATTAGCATGACTAGCTTTCGACGAATATATTAGATAAAAAAACTAACGCACGAGGATTAGCTGATTCACAGCGATTTCTATGGAATTGATCAGATCTAATCACTTAATTTTATATAGGGAAAATTCAATAAACGAAACTAACTTCATGTGCTAATATCATGAATCTTTGTCATGTGACAACGCCGATGTTCTTTCAAAATATATGCGGGGTGAAAAAAAAATCGTTGTGACATTTGAAACTAAATTATCTAGGACTTCTTTTTAAAAAAAAACCTTTTACAATATATGAGACATTTCGGCACTGTCATTCATATCCGGACACTTAATGAGTTTTGTTCTTGGGGAGCAGTTCATGCAACAACTTTGATGAAATCATAAATTAATGAATATCTGATGAGAAGTGAAAAACAAACTGAAATCTCGATCATAACCATCATTAAGACAAAGTATGTAGCGACTTTTTAAATTTTTTTATTTATGACTTTTATGTTTTATCAATAAAGAATTATTTCATAAAGGCAATGACAAAAGAACGCCTCAATTATCAAATGCACATTTTAACGATAATAAACTTGGATCGTGTCCATTATGATTTCTGCTGACTATGTTGCGCATCATGAGAACGGACAGCATAATAACATAATAAATGCAAAGAGCAGTAAAAATATAATTGCGTCAATTAAAGCTCCAGCATATAGTTATAGACAATATGTCAAGCAACATATTACCTTACCTTACCATACCCCCCTCCCCCCTTCGGATACAATGTTGAATGAATCAGAGAAAAACGCCAGGAGGTATCTATGATGTTAAATTCTATACTTTATTTCAAGAAAACAAAAAATGACAGACAGGTAAAATTACAAGTTCAATCCGTTTATGATAATACATTTGGGACATATCGGTATAATGAATTAATACAATGACCAAGTCACGAAACATCAGTAATGTTCTTAATTTTTTATCATACAGATTTTTAACAAGAGGCCCACAGGCCTTATAGGTCACCTGAGTATCTTGTAAATAAGAATAAATGCATTTTCACCATATAATCAATAGAGCCCCGCCCTAACACCAGAACCCCTGACCCTGGGGGCCATGAAATTCACAATTTTAGAAGAGGCACTCTTGCTCATCATAACTATGTACTTAGTTAGTTTATTCAATACCCAGAAGCAGAGAAGAAGATTTTCAAAAAATAATGCATTTTCACTATATAATCCATAGAGCCCCACCCTAATACCAGAACCCCTGACCCTGGGGCCATAAATATCACAATTTTGAAAGAGGCACTCTTGCTCATCATAACTATGTGCTTAGTTAGTTTATTTGATACCCTGAAGCAGAGAAGAAGATTTTCAAAGAATAAATGCATTTTCACTATATAATCAATAGAGCCCCACCCTAACACCAGAACCCCTGACCCTGGGGCCATAAAATTCACAATTTTGAAAGAGGCACTCTTGCTCAACATAAGTATGTACTTACTTAGTTTACTTAATACCCAAGAGCAGAGAAGAAGATTTTCAAAGAAATAATGTATTTTCACTATATAATCTATATAGCCCCGCCCTAGCACAAGAACCCCTTACCCTGGGGCCATGAATTTCACAATTTTGGTAGAGGACTAAATGCTCATTACATTCATGCCAACAGTTTGCCTGCTTGATGTTCAGGAGTAAAGAAGAAGATTTTTAAAGACTGCACTAATTTTAGTGGTTTTGGCCCCACCCCTCAGGCCCCAGGGGGGCAGGGAACATGAAATTCACAATTTTTGTTCCCCTTCACCCGTAGATGCTATGTGCCAAAATTGGTTGAAATTGGTTGAGTGGTTGCAGAGAAGAAGCTGAAAATGTTCAAATGTTAACGCACGGCGCACGACGCACGACGACGGACAACAACAGATAGCAATAGGTCACCTGAATTTACTCAGGTGACCTAAAAATAAATGAAAGTGCAATTCATATATTAATTTCATTTTAAATATTACTGTTTCACTGTAGTATCTTTATTGGCATATTCATTGCATAGATTATTGTCTTATAAACAAGTACTAAAGTTATCTGCATTGTTATTTGTCACACATCAATAATGATGTGTCATACGTCATTTAATATGAGTGATATTGTGGGGATCCGGACACCCCCCCCCCCCCCACCCAATACCCTTAGGCTAATTTTTTTCGTTAGAAGACCTCACTCTCTCTTAGCTTCTCATTTTATGTCCAGGCTCTGCCTCCCATAAGAATGTACTCTACTATAAACTGGCTTGCTAATCTTGGCTGCCCTCTTTCCCTTAGACAGGTTACATTTAAGAGTAGTAACTCAAAAAAAAAAAGAGATAAACAAGTAGCCTCCCTTTGACTTTTTTTCATGTGGCATGAAGGCGAGACTGGAATTACCTGCAACCATAAAGAGCTGCCACTATCTCGGTACATGTAGTACGTTTTTCGTTTTTACAATGTACATTGTATTAGTCTAATAAAGGTCCATCACAAAAATTACACGCAATCAAAAATAAATATATTTTGCATAATTGATCTATTTCAATTTTCAACTCGAATTTTCTAGGTTCAATATATGCAATACTTCGTTAGGCCTACATATAAGTTAAACTCTCGGATCGGAAAATATTTTTAAAAATCAACTTTTTAAAATCAAGCGGTCTTCTTGAAATGCCAACAGCAATTTCTGAAATGAATGTTGGATTTGGATAGGGCCTGTGGCTTTGTGCGCTTGTATCTTGACTCAGCCAAACGTAAATCATATTTATCATTTATGACACTAGTCGATGCAGACTTCACGACATACACAATTTGTGTTTTGTAAAGGGGTAAAACAATAATTTTCAGTTTATATATACATCCTGGTAGTTGCTTCCGATGTAATTGTTTATGTTAAAAATATATTCTAGGCTTTATTCCGACTCGGTGACACTCAGGAGGAAAAGTTTCTCGGGTGATCTCCCTTTGATTACATAATGACCACGGAGACGAGGAGACGGGATCAGGATGTAAAACATGAATACATTGTTTGTAAAATAAATAAGATATGGGGGAAAGAGTATCATTTTTAAAAAAATATTTCAGCATCAATGATAATTTAAACCTAGATCAGCTGCGCTTGACTTAAAATTCTTGGGTTAGGAATGAGCGCGATGTTGGTGACTTTTGACGTTACGCTTTTATAGCATTACGGAAGGAATTAACGTAATGCGTCTAATAGTGTATCTTGCTTGACTGGTACTCTATTGCTATCTCTTTGTACTTGAAATACGAGTTTAAAAAGTCATAGATTATTTATAATTAAACTCATGAAGTTAAAGGGTGCTTTTGATTTGTATATACACATGTATATGATAAATGTTGTTCATTTTTCGAAGCAATCTTAAACGCGTTTCCATGTATTACGTTGAAGCAGAACGAATTTTACCCGTCAAGAACGTCCACTGGACAAATATGTTGAACCTCTTAAATGTTGCGTAAAATATTTATTAATGGAGTAAATTTATTAATCTTGTATTCAATCAAACCCAGTAGAGTAGCACATTATGAACATTGAACTATTTCTGTATTCGATGGGAAAAACAATATAATTTAACAACTCGAAAAAAGACATTGTCTTATTTGTGCACGTCATTTTAGATGCTGGACATTTCTGTTGAACTTGTAGTCCAGTTACTAGCTCTAAAGCATGCAGTTTGATATCAACATGAATGAAATATTGGAAATCTGTGAGAAAAGCACATTATTTTGATATAATTTGTTTCTATTTAAATTTTCTTGTAAATGAGAAAATTTATTGTCCATATTCATATGCACGTTTGAATTAAAAGCGTGACATATTTTTCACAAAGAACTTTCTATTTCTTGCCAACATTTAATGCAAAATCGTTTATAAAGTCACAAACGACATGGATTGCTCTTGTTTTGTGAGGAAAATATTTTCAACTTTGAACACTCTACACACGAAAAATGCGCGATCTCTGCTAAAAAATGTAACGCGTTACACGCTTGCCGATATATATGCGTTTTAAAATTCTTTTTTTGCATAAAAATTAGTTAAATGTTATTTTCTTACTAGAAACGGGTAGTTCTATTAAAAATCTATCCAATCATACCAAATTCATCTATATTGCGAGTATATTTTTAAAATCAACGATGAGTTTAATAGGTCGGATTCTAAAATTGTAAAATGGCACCAACATCGCGCGCAACGTCGCCACCATTATTGCCAGTCATGCTTATAGAGAGTCCGAGAGACTTACGTACACAAAATAAATTATAATAAATGGTATATATGCATTTGAAAACTAATTAAAATTTACAAAAGCAACATAGAATCTTGTTTCTTTTTAATTAGTATGGGTAAACCCCTATTATTTCCACTTTGGTGGTCAGTGCGAAAAGATTTGAATCGAACGAAAATTAAATATTTCGATGTGGCCACAACCCTCGAACAAAATAAAATAACACTCTATTTGTTCATTTTTTAATTTTCTTTTTAATGGTGTGAATTTTATTTTGTTCAAAGGGTGTGGCCACAGCAAAAATTTGAATTAAAGACGAAAAAATGCAAAATTGTGATAAAAAGTGGCAAAGTTCACGTGTTTAGACGCTTTCTGCACAAATATGACGTCATCAAATGAAAATTTTGGTGTGAATTATTCAAGTTTGATACCTAAGGATAATATTTCCGTAAATAATTTTCTTCTTTCCCTCACTTTATTTTTCCTAAAATCATTAGGCCGATTTAGCACATTCGTGGATTTAGCTCTTTACATCAAAATTATAGATCTTCTTAATCATCTTGGGCATGAAAAAAAATGCGTGTGTATGAAAAGCTTCCTTTTGGATGCAGAGATTGAAGTCATTCTGCCCTAATGGTATTAACAAACTGAATGACTTCACCAGAATGAACGTGAATTAGACCAAATTCCTGTTGATACTTAACAAGATTATTCTTTCAATTTAGTTTTAACTCTACAGTTAGTTTGCGTTACCAACTCTCGAACAACTCACATAACTATGTATTGCTTACGCCTTTATTAATTATTTTTTCCCAGTAATTAGTCTTAAAACATTTCAAAATTTATAATAGATCATAATTCATATGTTAAAATATCCCTTCTATATTATATTTCTTTGATTATTCTTTATCAAGTATAGTAACGGCATTTTGAGAGAATGAAATAATGAACGATTTACTAAATGCCGTGATTATTGTAACGGGGACCGTTACAGATGTACCCAAACGCTCCCAAACGTCCTTTTGGTGCCACATTCCCTGTAAGCTTCATTAAATAAGACAAACTCTATGCATTTGAGGCTTTAACAACATTTACCCAAGAGAAAGTACCAAGTTCATTCAAATTTTAGAATTCCACGCGTGCGCATGTGAATGCATGTGCGTAATGACCATATCATCTTGTCTATACAATCTATATACTTTAATATACTAAATATTAAAGTAATTGATCCAAAAGTATTTAAAAAATACGCTCATTAAACTGTATTTTTAATTTTACTCATTTCCCATGGAAGCACGTGCATACATGAGCATGATGACCATACGTTCTTGTAGAAGTCCATTACATCTATCTATGTTCTAAATCCCACCCCGTTTGGTTGAAAACCAAGGGAGTTAAAGCTGTTTAAAGTTTCAGCCAATCAGATTGCAGTGCACGTACACGCACGTGTATGCATGTGCATGATGACCATACCATCTTGTAGAAGTTCTATCTATGTTCCAAATCCCATCCTGTTTGGTTGAAAACCGAGGGAGTTTTAGCTATTTAAAGCATAAGCCAATCAGATTGCAGCGCATGTGCATGCACGCGTTTTCATGATAACTGCTATATATTTTATTGTAGTATATCCTAATACATGCCTATGTTTAAAATTTTAAAGGATTTCGTTAAAAAACAAGACAGATTTTGAGACTTTAGTTTCAGCCAATCAGAGCAAAGCGCACGTGTATGAGCGTGAGATCTTGCTTTTTTGACCATGTCATCTTGTCTATGCTTCTAATATATACTTAGACATATGATTGCGCCCATGTGAAAAGGGTCCTTATGGCAATTTTTATGCATTTTGAGTTTTTCACGGATTCTGATAGAGTAAGATTAGAAGTTGTCAAATATTAATTTTTATGGTCCTACGTCTACTCTAAGTAGGTATTTTCTTCATTTTTATGAAATATACTTTAACAGGTTAATAATGACGTCATGTTTTTCAACAACGTCAAACGTTTTCAGAGTGAACGTTAAATGATTTTCTTCTGAAATTTTACTACGGTGATTAATTAAGGAATGAAGCTAATTTCAACTTATGTTATCCGATATAACATAACTTGGGGCAGTTTACGCTTTATAAACCGCGAAGCGGTTTATAAGAAAGCGTAAACTGCCCCATTTTGTTATATCAAATAACATAAGTTGAAATTAAATCGAGCAATATTTTAGTTTTTGACGTAACTCATTGTGACGTAGGCAAGTTATGTTATACAAAATGTTATATGTTCTTCTGAATGATTCAGCCAATGAAATTGCTTGATACAAGTAAAATAAAATTATTCATGTATATAACGGTACCCTAAAATTAAAAAATCTGGTTTTTATTTTATTAAATGGATGGTTTTAGAAGCACACCCATAGAATTAAATTAAAGATGCCATTTACGGTTTATATGTATAGCTTTTGTTGGGATAGGGGTGGGTAAAAGATTAATAACATATGTAATTGTTTATGCCTAAATATACAGTCAGTTGAATATGACTGTTTTGTATAATATATTTCCTGACAATTGTCTGTGAACTGACTCAGCTTTGAAATGTCAGATTTTTGTAGGGATGTAAACATCTTAGAAAATCATCATATTATTTATTACCTAATTAAAAAAAATCCCCTTCATTCTAATGTTGTTTTCTAATTTTATTCTATAAAGTGAGTTTTAAAGAGTATGAATTCCATTCTTGTCCCGTTCCCAGGGACGTAGCAACAGGGGGGGGGGGGGGGGGGGGGGGGGGGGGGGGGGGGGCAGGGGGGCCTGGCCCTTCACTTTTTCCCCAACCTTACTTATACTATAGGAATTGATAATTGAAAGTCATATCCCCCCCCCCCCCCCACTATTAGTGATGTACGGAAAACGTAGTATAAAAATTGGTACTAAAAAAAAGTTGGCCTCTACCCCCCCCCCCCCCCCTCCCCACGAAATAGGATTTTCGATTTGTGCAACATTAACCTTTTTTTTGCCTTGTCAACTTTTTCAGGGAAGTAAAAAAAAATTCTCTGGCTGCCCCCCCCCCCCTTTCAAAAACGATGCTTCGAGCTTGGTGCCAGAAGCTTGGATATGATAAGCTTTGTAGAGCCTACATGTTACAGAAATATATAAGGACACCCCCACCCCCATCCCCTGCACTGCAGCCAAAATGAAACAAAATGCAAGCATATTGTTGCGGTTTTATGTCATGTATTTTCAGCATTGAATTTTATTTTCTGTTAGCATTTACATGTAGAAATGAAACCCGACCCTGAACTTATAAAGATTTTTTTATCAACCAAAGCAAAAAATAATTTTTGAGCATATTTAATAATATTTAACCATAATTTGATGGCAGGTTTAACAATATATTATTCCACACTGATAACTGCAATGAGATTATAAGTTCAGTGATGATTGAGTTTTTAGCATGATAACTGATCTGTTAAGAGACATTCAATGCTGATCGAGCTTTTATGAAAAACAAAGTTCGGCATGGCTTAAAGAATTAATTTGCAGATAATGCTTAAAACATTTGAACTCCGTATGAAAAAAAAAAAACAACACGTAAGTACCAAAGAGTTACATGTATATTAAACTTGGAGATCTTGAAAATAAATAGCTAATATACATGTATATAGTTTAGAGAACAAAAATGATATTTTCTTTCATTCATTATTTCATTTGTTTTGAAAATTCATCTTTTTCAATAGAGTTTCACGTTTTTCAATATTTGATACATGTAAATAGATTCAATATAAATATTTTTGTCTACCCTACAATCTCTCTCTCTCTCCCTCTCTCTCTCTCTGATCAGATTTACTTGACCAGCTCTATTAAAGTTAGAACATTAAGAACATTTTTTTTTGCATTCAGATGTTTTTTGCTTGTTTAGATTTCTCTAATTTGTGCAACAAGAATATAAGACAAAACAACATTTTTAAATTTTAATTTATTTAATCATGATTTTAAGGTAGACGCTTTACATGTTTATTATTTTTTTTTTAAATGAAATTCGTTATGAAATTATTTCATGCAAAAAAAAAGAAGCTATAGATAAGAGATCTTAAAAAAATAAAATAAAGTCTGTTCAATTTTGCAGTTTTCTTCTTTTTTTCGTATTTTTCCTTTTTCTACATAAACCTTATTCCCAAAGTACAACAATATTCTTTTATTTAAAAATTCATAATTATGATTACGATTAAAAGTTTTTTTTTTTTTGATCATAAAATATCTCTTTTATAATCTTTTATAAATTCATGCGAACATAACAGTGGGACGGACAACTTCGGAATGGACATTTTTCCGAACTTGCGCACCCTTTTCCTTTAAAGCTATCATCTTGGGGTTTTTTTTAAATGGTGGGGTTTTTATAATCAAATTGATTTATGAAAAAAAAAATTCAACATTTTCTGCTAGTTTTTGAGATATTTGAGTTCAAAAAAAAAATCCCATGGGGAAACATGAACTTAAAAATACCCCACAAAAAACCCCACAAAAACCCCATGGGGTTTATTTTTCACCCCATGGGGGAAATAACCCCACGAAAATCAATGTAGGTTTTTTAAACCCATATGTAGCTTATATTGTCATATGGGGTTTTTTCTCCCACGTTTCTTTATCATGGGGTTTTAAATCCCATGTATTGATATATTTACTGTAAGATAATTCCTAAAAACTTGGGTTTTTTTCTTAGACTAATGGATCATTAGTATTTTCTCTGTTTCTCATTTTATAAAAGTGGATAGTTATAACAAATATGAAATATCTATTATTTTTCAAATTTTCATGTATTCATTCTTCAAATTTTTGCTTATGTAAAAGAGGATTTATATGAAAACAGGTTTCTAAGGCAGTTGCCTCCCATAATGAAACATTCATCATAAAATTCTTCACAGAATATTTGATCGATGATAATTAATCTGAATATTTAAAAAAATGAAACAAGAAAATTTAATACCAACACAATAGCAACCAATTCACAGTGTCCAAAGAGGGTCTCTTTCCTTAATTAACTAATATATATTTATATATGTTAGGTTTATATGATGTCTAGTTTCAGTAGTTTGTGGATTTTTTTAAAATCTCCATTCCCCTTGCATTCACCACTAATAAGATTGGATTTATTTAATTCATGTGCAATATATCTACATATTTAATTAATGGAACTCATTCAGTTATATATCACAAAGTACAACTATTAAAATCTTTTGATTCACCCAAATATTTAAAAATAAAATATTTATGCCTTTTGGATCCACCACTTATGAGTTTGGATCATGACCATACATGACATATAATCTTAATGTTTAAAATCAATCAGCCATAGTCATTAATATCCTTGATACACCACAAATATTTCTTTAAAAAAAATGAATATCCACTCCCCATGGATCCACCACTAATAAGTTAAGATCTTGATCACACATTTATGCCTTTTGGATCCACCACTTATGAGTTTGGATCATGACCATACATGACATATAATCTTAATGTTTAAAATCAATCAGCCATAGTCATTAATATCCTTGATACACCACAAATATTTTGTTAAAAAATTAATATCCACTCCCCATGGATCCACCACTAATAAGTTAAGATCTTGATCACACATGACATATAAGGTTAAAGTTTGAAAAAATTAGCCATAATCATTATTATCCTTTTACCCACCACAAATATTTAAAAATAATATCCGCTCCCCTTAGATCCACCACTTTTAAATTAAGATCATGTTCACACATGACATATTTATACGCTAAATGTTTGAAATAAATTAGCCATAATCATAAATCATTAATATCCTTTGATCATTCACAAATATTTAAAAAAGATAAATATCCACCCCCCTTGGATCCACCACTTATAAGTTTTGATCTTGATCACACATGACATATATTATAAGTTTGATGTTTGAAATCAATTAGCCGGAATCAGTAATGTCCTTTTACCCATCACAAATATTTAAAAATAATATCCACTTGCCTTGGATCAACCACTTTAAAATTAAGATCACGAGCTAAATGTTTGAAATAAATTAGACATGATCACAAATCATTAATATCCTTTGAGCAATCACAAATAATTAAAAAAGATAAATATCCACTCCCCTTGGATCCACCACTTATAAGTTTAGATCTTTATCACACATGACATATAAGCTATATGTTTGAAATCAATTAACCATAATCATTATTATTATCCTTTGACCCATTACAAATATCTATCTACTCCCCTTACATCCACCACAACTCTCATGGCTATCAAAACAATTAATATCCACTTTCCTTGGATCCACCACTTCTTAGTTAAGATCATGATGATCACACACAGTAATATTAGCTAAACGTTGAAATAAATTTGCAAAAATCATTAGTATCCTTTGATCCACCACAAGTATTTAAAAATTCAATATCAACTCCCCTTGGATCCACCACTCATAAATTTAGACTATGATAATACATGACTTATAAGCTAAATGTTTGAAATCAATTAGCCATAATCATAAAAAAAAGATGACACAAATAACACATGTCGATATGTCTTAGGTAAATGTGAAAAGCAATAAACGAAGGAAAATATTACAACCTACAGTATTCCCTTAGATCCGCCATCATGTCTTTAGATGTTCATCACCAATCTGATTTATTCTTCTTTTTTTATCATTAGGTTAGGTATCTTTATTATTTTTATGAATGAATGAATATTATGAAAAATGAAATTAATAAATCTCTATGCTACTCTGTCTGAATAAAAATAAGCTGAAATAACCACTTAATATCAGCCAAAAAAAGCAGGTACAATGAATATGATGAAATAAGACAACATATACATTGTATACTGTGATGTACTACGCCTTTACGGTACCTTATTTACTACAAGTAATTTTTTTTAAGTTTATTCCTGTCATCAACCAGCTCGACTGTTAAATCTACATTGGATAACGAATCAATTTAGGCTTTACATACATCATGTACATTATAATTATTAGTAATATATAATTGGAATTCATCAACAATTCTTTGGTTTCTAATTAGAAAAAAAGAAGTTCTGAAATTAATAAAACTAAATTTTCATCCTGCAAGGTGCAGTCAGGCAATATTGATCTCATTCTGACAATATCACTTTTTTTCATTGAAATAGATCTACATGTATGTCAAACATGATATTTCTTTTTCTTATGATACTTAAACTTTCTTACTATAAACATGATAAACTAAATTATTGTAAGAAGACGTTTATTTTTACAGAAAGCATCTATATGCATTATCAGGTCAAGGTCAGTCAATCCCTTTTGATGAGTTCTTTTGATTTTTGTCCCCCACCTTAGCGAATATGAGAGGACATTAAATCTTATTCATCTGTCACCTGTTAAATGGTCGGCTTATCAATGTCACAAAAACTTAAACTTTGGTCATATCTTTTGAATAAGATGAGATAGGGCTTTCAACATGTTCAAATTACACATGTATTACCAGTGCGAATTATTCCTTTCTTAATACAGATTACACTATCATGATTTTTTACCATTACATCTTCATATGTCTGTTGCATGATATTTCTGAGCATGCTATGATTTCTTACCCCTTGACCTTTACCTTCATGTTTGACCTAATTAGAAAAAAAAAACTTTGGAGCTACAGTAACTCTTCAATGACATATGATACCTGGCATTCTTATTTGACAAAATATGTTGTACATAAATTATAAAAACACCTCACCCATAAGGACGCCAAAAGCAGGGGACCACAATTCTTTGAATTTGCTTGTTTTTTTTTTCCATTCAATAAATCAATGGGTTAAATGAAATACAGACTTGAATTCTTGTATATATACTGTCATAATTATTAGGAAGATCCTATGACTTCAGTTCAGGTTTCATTTTGGGTTGTAAATGTACATAGTACCATGAATGAATATTTTCTCACCCTTCAGTATTTAAATACATAGATATGAATGATATTCACTTGATTCAGAAAAAAAATATTAAAGATTCCATAATAAGGTATTTCCATACATATCGTATGATTGGTACTCTGTTTTCAAAGAGATAATTTTTGGTTCACAGTTTTTTAAAAGGAAAATAGAAATTTCACATCTATATCACTGCAGTTGTTAAGATCCACCCTTGTGAGTAGACTGAGTACCCCATAAAAGTACATGCAGGGATTAATTATTGAACTCATTCGCATAGACCTAATATTATAGAATCCATAAATAAACTGAACTTGAACTTAAATAACCTTAGACAGGCACAATGTGACATACTCTACTGATACATGGGACACCCTGACAGATATTCCTCCTCCCTTGAGTGTTGAGTTAGACTAATTAAGACAGAAAACTAAAAAAAAAGGTACATTAATTTTTGACCATGTAAATTCCCCTAATATCTACCACATAGAGCTTGATTCCGTTTTGCAAGAAATAACCCCCAAATTCGTAGCATGCTAATACTTACATCACTGACATGTAAACAAAACTAATTCCTTCATACACTGACTGACAGCAGAATTCCAATTGGACATTTTGTGATGTTAATGGAATAATTCACACACGCCAAATCAATCAGACTGATTTAAATACTTGCGTGAATTAATCCTTGTTAAAATAAAGTTCTTAATTCCATCATTAGGTCTATACATCCAGACAGGTGGTCTTCTTCCTTTCCGCTCTTCTGTAGTGTGACTAAAATGGGTAGCGAAACCCGGGCCGGGCCGGCCGGGAATTTCGAAACTAAAAACCGGGTTTTTGACAATAACGGAATGAATACGCATTCTTTCTTCATGAAATTTACGGACATAGTTTATTACTATAAGATTTGCCTTCGCTGAAAGTTTTAAATTAAAATGTTATGTTTATCCATCATTTTCGCCGATTGTCCTTTTCAAGGTGACTAATATGGGTAGCGGGCCCGGTTTACTCATTTTAGCGATTTACACTTAATTTCGGTAATATATTTACAATTATTTCCGTTAGATCTTTGTAATTCAACTTAAACTATTTAAAACATCTTATATTTGTTGTAATATATCCCGATTATTAATTAAGCGAAGCGTTTACTAAAGTGCCGAATACATGATAACCCCACCTGCAGTAGATTTATATTTTTTTTCATTGTTGACTTTTCTAATCTTTACATTCATTCATTCATTCATTCATTCATTCATTCATTCATTCATTCATTTATTATTTATTTATTTATTTATTTATTTATTTATTTATTTATTTATTTATTTATTTATTTATCAACACATGATTAATCCATCGTTACAAGCAAATTACATGTAAATTAGGCCTAATATGTACGATCGCGTAAAGCGTCCCTTGCTCGGCACCTTTATCAAGCACATGATATGCAATCGAGATTTCTTGTTCACACCCGTTTATGTCTCAAAAATAGTATACCCCTTACTCTTCTCGGTCAGTTGTAAAAAAAAATTAATTGTATTTTTTATACGAGGATAATGGACTCTCCGGTCAATCTTCGGACTTATTTGATTGTAAATGTATGATAGGAATATCAAAGTCTAAATCATTAAACAAAAGTTAAATTCTTACGACCCACTGACCCCACCCCCATTAATCTATATTTTATAAATTTTATTCTATATAAATAATATTGTATCCCATATTACAAATGCATGGAATTCGCGTATTTATGGTACTAGGTATGGGGGAAGGGGGGGGGGCGGGGGGGGTCACATGTATGTAATCATTGTTTAATAACTTCAGCGCGTAGAGCATGGTCGAACCACTCTGTACACACTAGATAGAAAATATATTGTAAGATTCACCCTCAGGGCTGTATTCCGAGGGGTACATTGTAACCCAGACGTACATCACACGTGTATATATACAAGGATTCGGTTCCACACCTAAGTAGTGACACCTGTCATTTCCTGTTTATATTGCATAATAGTCATCTAGTCCCGTCTTAGAGCAGTCTACATGTACTTTCAAGAATGTTATAAATTCGGGTTTTAAAATAATGGTTCAACATTTCTACCTCAACCTAGGAGTAATACAAAAGATTGTACGCTTTTTTTTTAATTCAAAGTTTTTAATATTCTTCTTATTAGGATCTGATTTTGAAGGAATTTAATCATATTTCACATCTTTTCTTTTCTATTAGGTTTTAAAACTCTGGACATATAAAGTTATTTATTAAAAGTCAGTTTGTTCAGCATAAAAAATGTTAGTTTGTTCAGAAGTAAAACGCAACTAGTGATGGGACTGGATTATCTAGATCTGGGGGTGTAGATATTGGTTTCTCGGAAGTTAGCAAAAGGGGGTGGGTAGGTTTAATTCCAGACTTTAGTCGGTGTATTATCATTATTCAAACATAATGTAAGATTATGAAAATAGATAAAACCAACAAGGTTGATGAAATTTCCGGGGAATCCAACTCGGATTAAAAATAAGAAACAAATTCATTCCGTTTATTTTAAGACACCCCTGCGCAAAAATATGAATGGTTCCGTCCAAACCTAAAGCGTTTCGATGTCATCGTGGTCAATATCTCGAAGTAAGGTCTTTTGTAACGTTTACGACAAAATTAAAGGCTGTATTAATCAATAAATTAATGATTAATAAAATAATAGTTTTAATTCTTCTTTTCAAATGTCTCATATCCTATCTACTAATATAGTCTTCTTACTACTGAGGACAATATAAGCATTATACGATCCGCTTTACAGAGTTACGTCCCCTTCTAAGATCGAAGATAAAGATTTAAAATACATATGGTCATTTCATTAACCTGAAATTATTTTCCCATCTAAACAATAAAAGCTAGTGTATTTTTCATTTAACAATAGTTTTGACAGTAACATTTTATTTTGAAAGTTTAATAAACAAAAACGACAATTTATAGAATCTTGATTTAAATTCTTCATAAGTATCAAAAGCTGTCTCCGGAGAACACTTGGTATATAAACAACGTAAGAAACTTTGAAGTGTGGAAGGTTACAATCTTTATTTTCATGTTACACTTCTATCTACAGTCTCTCAACTGAAAGACAATAATCTAAATAGAAACAAAAAATAGTACATGTATAAGATGTAAAGCATATATCCACATTTACAATTAACTTCACACAACTGTATGACATGAACTGGTGCCACCATGTACATCAACACCAATTATAGAGTATTAACGGAAAGCTTAAACAATATTCCTTATACATTTCATCGTTATTTGGTAAACCAAAAAAAAAAAAAAATTCAAAGGCCTGATTATTTCAGAATGCCTTATACTTAATATGCTTAATCTATTCCAAACTTCCCCTCAAGTGTATACAACTAACAGATTTTTTTGTTATTATGTTCCCCAAACGAAGTTGGGGAACATATTGTTTTTACTCTGTTTCTTATTATGTTCCCCAAACGAAGTTGGGGAACATATTGTTTTTACTCTGTTTCTTATTAAGGTCTTCCGTCTTCACGGAAGACCTTATAGTGATTCTATTGTTTCTTATTATTATTATTATTATTATTATTATTCTTTTTTTTTTAGACAAAATTTTGTGCAGGCGATTTCTCGTAAACTATTCTGTGGATTTCAGTAAAAATTTCAGGAATTATAGGTCATTATATGAATTTTATATAAAATTCCGTTTGTTGAATAATTCGCTACCAGTGCCAAGTTATGGGCAATTTCCTGATTTTAAAATGCATTTTTGTCTTCGAATGTTCTCGAAAACGGCTCAAGATATTAACTGGAGACTTGTTAGAGATGATAGACCATGAGTTATAGATGTGCAATTTTGACTTCGTTTGCGTCGTAAGTACTTCCGGTTGCTACAGGAAGTGAATTCAAAATATACACTTTTTCAACTTTTTTTGTTTTTCAATATTTTTTGTGATATAATTAATGGTAATTAAGACCCTATTGGAAAGGCCTAATATATAATTTATCTTACAATTGATCAATCCACACGCGAGATATTCGCATTTAAAAACCTGAAGCGTGTCCAAGATGGCGGCGGTCTCGGTAAACTCCGCCATTAAGCAAGTCGGGTTCTAGAAGGTCAGCTGAGCGTTTAGATGAAGGAAACTTCTACCAAAAAGATTTATGAAATGTAAAGGATTCTTTTGATTACTACATCGCATTTAAGTTGCATTGAGTATACTTTTAACATGAGGTTTCCTCAAACTTCTATTGAAATTGCTTTTGTCTGCATCTCAAAGTAGAATACAACATGACTACAAGTGGAAATACGATGTTTTCAGTCTTTTATTTTGCACCAGGGAAAACGTATCCTAAACCATGGTTATAATACTTTTCAAGAAACTTGCCTGACTTAATATTCACTATTTTTCTGAAGTATGACTTGATTTCTGTTTATTTTTCTTTACGCAGGCTTGTGACATATTAAATTAATAGAAAAGACAAAAATAAGAAAAACATTTTTAAAAGATTGTTTATTAAAGGTTATATGAATATTCTTGTAATAAATGCAAGTTATTGACATAAATAGTATCAGATTCCTTGACCGTCGGAGGACGAGTGATTTTTTTTTCAGTGAAACATTCCAGTCTTTTCATGAACGTGTAACTCCTCTCCACTTTGGGGGTAAACAGGATACAAAATTCGTGGAAAATCTTACCGAATCTTACCGAATTCACAGCTTTATTGTTACTTGGGCGTATACGAAATTATATTTGTATAATGTGATAAATATTCTCGTACTTTCTAACGCTCGAAATTCTGGTCATAAGAACATACATTTCTAATTGAAGCTATCACATCCATTAAATAAATCAAACATTTCAAAGGAATAGCATTAAGAACTACTTGTGACGTTTGGCACGAAATAATGCATCATGACCCGACTTAGTAGTAGACAAATGGCGACAATAGTGCAGAAATATATAACATTGGCATGCCTGTATATGGAGTTGCATGGGATAAAAAGTTGAATACATATCGAAAAAAGGAAAGAAAACTGTATCATCTGTTCATCATTAATCTATCCTAAAAATTACTGTTAAAATTCAAGTTACAAATTCCGATGTAATCATCTTGACAAAAGTTTGGCAAGCTGGCTGTCATTTTACAATTCCAAACTGAATTTTTTTAAAAAAATGTAATGGATGTTGGAATAAAAAAAGCAATCTCGCGATATTCGAATGTTAAATTTGAAGCGGGTTCCCAAAGGTGTACTGGGTACCGCAATGGATTATCACGCTGGCGACACGGATTCGATCCCCCGTGTGTCCGATTTTTAAAATCACTTTTTCAGTTTGATTTTAGGTTGTTTTTTTCTGAATCGGACGGAAGACCTCTCGTTGCTCGCAACGAGTTTCGTTTCTAGTTATTATTATTATTATTATTTTTCTTCTTCTTCTTCTTCCTGGAACTTTTTTGTCCGGGAATGAACTTGTAAACTATTCGTCCGATGTAGGTAAAACCTTTTTAGGGTTAGTAGACATGTTAATGTAGATTTGCGGAATCAAGGTCATTTTGCGCGCACGTGCTTGCAAGAGCGTGCACGTGCAACACGTGAAATGACCAATATAATATATATAGCCACAACTGTTCTATTTTTAGATGAAATGCTTTGAAACTCATAATGTGAGGATATATTAGTAGTATAGACATGACGACATGGTGAAAATAGCAAGATCTCACGCGCATGCACGTGCACTTCGCTCTGATTGGCTGCAACTAAAGTCTCAATATCTTTCTTGTTTTTTGACTAAATCCTTTGAAATTTTGAACATAGCCATGTATTAGGATATCCTACAACATGAAATAAAGCAATTATCATGAAAACACGTGCATGCACGTGCGCTGCAATCTGATTGGCTGAAACTTTAAACAGCTATATCTCCCTTGGTTTTCAACCAAACAGGATGGGATTTGGAACATAGATAGACATAATGGACTTCTACAAGTAGGTATGGTCACCATGCACATGCATACACGTATGTGTACATGTGCTGCAATCTGATTGGCTGAAACTTTAAACAGCTATAACTCTCTTAGTTTTCACCCAAACGGGGTGGAATTTAGAACATAGATAGATGTAATGGACTTCTACAAGAAGGTATGGTCACCATGCTCATGTATGCACGTGCGTGCACGTGAAATGAGTAAAATCAAACATACACTTGAATGAGCGTATTTTATTAATAATTTTGGATTAAATACTTTAATATTCCGTGTATTAAAATATAGATTGTGCAGACAAGATGATAAGGTCATGACACAAATGCATTCACATGTGCACGCGTGAAATGCTAAAGTTTAAATGATTTTTGTACACTTCTTTGTAAATGTTGTTAAAATCTCAGATGCATAGAGTTTGTCTTATTTAATGAAGCTTACAGGGAATATGGCACCAAAAGGGAGTTGGGGAGCGTTTGGGGAACATCTGTAACGGTCCCCGTTACAATTAGCACTAGTTATTATTATTATTATTATTTTTCTTCTTCTTCTTCTTCCTGTAACTTTTTTGTCCGGGAATGATCTTGTAAACTGTTCGTCTGATGTAGGTAAAACCTTTTTAGGGTTAGTAGACATGTTATGTAGATTTGCGGAATCAAGGTCATTTTGCGCGCACGTGCTTGCAAGAGCGTGCACGTGCAACACGTGAAATGACCAATATAATAGATATAGCCACAACTGTTCTATTTTTAGATGAAATGCTTTGAAACTCATAATGTGAGGATATATTAGTAGTATAGACATGAAGACATGGTGAAAATAGCAAGATCTCATGCGCATGCACGTGCACTTCGCTCTGATTGGCTGCAACTAAAGTCTCAATATCTTTCTTGTTTTTTGACGAAATCCTTTGAAATTTTGAACATAGCCATGTATTAGGATATCCTACAACATGAAATAAAGCAATTATTATGAAAACACGTGCATGCACGTGCGCTGCAATCTGATTGGCTGAAACTTTAAACAGCTATATCTCCCTTGGTTTTCAACCAAACAGGATGGGATTTGGAACATAGATAGATATAATGGACTTCTACAAGAAGGTATGGTCACCATGCACATGCATACACGTGTGTGTACATGTGCTGCAATCTGATTGGCTGAAACTTTTAACAGCTATAACTCTCTTAGTTTTCACCCAAACGGGGTGGAATTTAGAACATAGATAGATGTAATGGACTTCTACAAGAAGGTATGGTCACCATGCTCATGTATGCACGTGCGTGCACGTGAAATGAGTAAAATCAAACATACACTTGAATGAGGGTATTTTTTTAATAATTTTGGATTAAATACTTTAATATTCAGTGTATTGAAATATAGATTGTGCAGACAAGATGATAAGGTCTTGACGCAAATGCATTCACATGTGCACGCGTGAAATGCTAAAGTTTAAATGATTTTTGTACACTTCTTTGTAAATGTTGTTAAAATCTCAGATGCATAGAGTTTGTCTTATTTAATGAAGCTTACAGGGAATATGGCACCAAAAGGGAGTTGGGGAGTGTTTGGGGAACATCTGTAACGGTCCCCGTTACAATTAGCACTAGTTGTTTTATACCCCCCCTTCTCTCTCTCTCTCTCTCTGCATGTTTTTTTATTCCACTTATCCTGTCAACAACTAAAATTGAAATTTTCTGGGGAAAAATTTAAAAAAAAAATGAAAAAATAATAAAAAAAAAAAACTAGCTGCAAGTGCAATAATTTTATACAGAGGAGAGAGAGAGAGAGAGGGAGAGAGAGAGAGAGAGAGAGAAGCCATGTATTACTTAATGACCACTGAGTACTGGCATGCAATGTACCTAATTATTAAATTATAATGATTTTAATTGGAGTGATGAATCATGAAAAACAGTCTTAATTAAAACCATTTGATTAGTATTGTCATAAAAGGGATGAATTGCAGATTGATTTTCAATTTATTAATTCTGAAAATCTGTATAAATTTGTAAAAGATCAATTAAATTGAAATCAGTGAATTATCCCTATTTCACACCTTTGAAAATATATTGGAGAATTTTGCCCGAAGGAATGTTCTCACACCTTTCAGAGTTTCAGTCTATATGATGATATACCCGGTATATACATATATTCAAGAATTCATTTCCACACAGACTGATCATTACACGAGCCATTTCCTGTTTACTATATCCATTTGTGTATACATAGCTGGTTTCAGAGTAACTAAGCTACTCTATCTTTTTTTTTAAGTTTTCCTAGTAAAAAGCACATTTCAAAGTGTTCATTGATGAAAAAACAAAAAAAAATAATAATAATAAATAAAAATAAAAAAAATAAAAAACTTTTTTTGTAATTTTACCAATTGATAATTATTGTGTTATTGCCATTGAAAACAGTCATTGACATATTGATAAATTTCCAAATACTTGGATGTAAGCAGAGACATAATAACTGTTATTTATGTCTCTGACATAAGGCTGCATGGTTTGCTCATTCAAAATCAGTTGCAACTTATTTTCATAAATAAGAATTCATACATGTATTATTCAACTTCTTCATATATTTCTTATAAAACAGATTAAAATGTACTGTATCTTCATGGAATACTTTTCCAACATTTCTTTTTAATTTTACCAAATTAATTTGTGAATGCCTACATATAAAATATGACCTTTTCTATTAAAATGTTCTTACTGGTGCAGATTATAACCACTTAAAACAGAATTGAGACTTAAAATTATGAATTGTAAGAGGACTGAAATTTACATAGGGAGAATCCATCATCATGTTATACTCAGTCAATCGTACTAGTGTGTTCTCTTAACTGGCCATAACTTTATTATTTTTCAATGAAATTTGGCAAGTATGGATTTATTTTTCTTGTAAAAGTATGGTCTTTCTTAATCTAAAATGATAAACTGTAAAACTGAAAGAGGACATAAATTTATATAGGGAGAATCCATCATCATGTTATACACAGTCAATCGTACTAGTGTGTTCTCTTAACTGGCCATAACTTTTTTCATATTTCAATGAAATTTGGCAAGTATGGTTTTATTTTTCTTGTAAAAGTATGGTCTTTCTTAATCTTAAATGATAAATTGTAAAACTAAAAGAGCTAGAACATAAATTTTTATATAGGGAGAATCCATCATCCGGTTATACACAGTCAATCGTACTAGTGTGTTCTCTTAACTGGCCATAACTTTTTCATATTTCAATGAAATTTGGCAAGTATGGTTTTATTTTTCTTGTAAAAGTATGGTCTTTCTTAATCTTAAATGATAAATTGTAAAACTAAAAGAGCTAGAACATAAATTTTTATATAGGGAGAATCCATCATCCGGTTATACACAGTCAATCGTACTAGTGTGTTCTCTTAACTGGCCATAACTTTTTCATATTTCAATGAAATTTGGCAAGTATGGTTTTATTTTTCTTGTAAAAGTATGGTCTTTCTTAATCTAAAATGATAAATTGTAAAACTGAAAGAGGACATAAATTTATATAGGGAGAATCCATCATCATGTTATACGCAGTCAATCGTACTAGTGTGTTCTCTTAACTGGCCATAACTTTTTCATTATTCAATGAAATTTGGCAAGTATGGTTTTATTTTTCTTGCAATGGCTTAAACTTTCTAAATCTTACAAGATAAGTTGCAAAAGAACTGAAATTTACATGGGTAGAATCCATCATCATGTCATATTCAGTCAATCGTACAGGTGTGTTCTCTTAACTGGCCATTTAACTTTCTTATTTTTCAATGAAATTTGGCAAGTATGGTTTTATTTTTCTTGCAATGGCATAATCTTTCTAAATCTCACATGATGAATTGTAAGAAAACTGAAATGTACATGGGGAGAATCCATCACCAGGTTATATTCAGTCGATCGTACCAGTGTGTTGACTCTTAAATGGTCATAAGTTTTTCCTTTTCAATGAAATTTGGCAAGTATGGTTTTATTTTTCTTGTAAAAGCATGAACTTTCTAAATCAAAAATTATAAAATTGCAAAATAAGGACTGAAATTTTCCTAGGAAGATTATCCTCAAACAGTCATATATACTGGTGAGTTCTCATAAAGGCAGTTTATAGTATGGTATAATTTTTTTTTATATGGATAGGGGTGTTTTTAAACCTTAAAAAATAATCCAATATTTTAATACTTGAGAAACCTTTTTACTACTTATTTTAAAATTATCCCTAACACAGGTAAAGTTTGACACCTAGGGTATTCCACTGTGTATCCATTCAGGTAGACTGCTAGCTCCAAGGTATTCACACCTGTATAAAATTAGCCCCTCCCACACCTGGAATAACCTGGAATAAAAAATACTACCTGGTAAAAATTCTCTGTCTTTAAATGACCATATCTTTTTTTTTTTCAATGATATTTAGCCAATTTGGAATAAATTTCTTGTATTTAGTAATTCTAACTTTATCAAAGTATATGTTTATATATATATTTTTGAAATATTTAAGGAAATGAGAGACTGTTTTCTACTCAAGGCTATAAGTTTTAAAAATTTAAATAAATTATTGAAAAATGGAGGAGCTTTGTAGCTGCCTTATAGACATAATTAATATTCAAAAATAAATATTAGATTTTATATAGTCAGTCCGTACCTGTTTCATTGTATGAATTTATTAGAGTCCTTGATCATGCTGACCGGTGAAACCTTGAGGGCTATAGGTCTTTTCTTTCATTTTATTTCATGTAAATTTGATTGGTGTGGTATTTTTATTCCATAACACCTTCCAAACGCTACCATGATTAAAAATTCATTTACCATGTTTACACAGTAAAAAAAAAGTCCTTACAGTACACATTAGACCCTAATAATCTACACAATGAAGTGATGCAGAAGACCACATGAAAGTGACATTTCAGTTGTATTCATTGTTGTGGCTTTGTTGTTAAATATATAAGAAATTAATTAAACCATTAAAATTCAATTGTTTGTAGTTTGTATGTAGTCATCTGTCCATCTGTCAGTTGAATTGTTAAATCATGATCCCAAGGGGTATTGTGGGGCCACAATATCAGTGAAAACAGAGGGGAAAAGGTTAAGAAATGTTTTTCCTAAGTGGTAGATTGGGGCCAAACTTTTCAAACTTTCCAAACTGAGTTCCTACCCAAAGTGCTCCAGTGAGCAATGTGGTCCATGGCCCTTTTTTTTTTTTTTTTTTTTTTTTACATTGCTTTAAAAGTTATAATTACATGGAGTATATCAAAATATACATATTACCACAATTTTAAAATCTACTTTGTCATGATTATTGTAATGATCATTCAAACATATAATCAGGTAATAATTGGTCCTATTTGCATGTTACATGCAATATAACACTTTTATAGCTTTTTTCAAATGAATTAATAAATTTAAATCATAAAAAAAGAGATGAAAGAAGACGAACTGGGTTTTTTTAATCACTTTAAAGAAAGCATTTTTCTGGTATATATTACTCCATTTACAGATTATTTAGAATGGGATATAATGGGATTTATTCCCAAATCAGGGCCAGTGGGCATAAACATCTATAAGTATAATATACTTAACTTTTGTCAGTATAGCTGAAAAACAAATTCCGGATAAATTTAACAGTTTAGTCTTTGAATTTTACGCTATTTGTCAGAGTCACCCATATGTTTCTTAGAGTAAGACTTATACATACGGAAAGAAAAAGATGTGGGTGACAATGGTGCCAAAGTGAGGAATTATCAAGGAGAGAAGTATCACAAGTTATGATTTGATCTGGTCTCTTTCAATCAATTTCAAAAACATTCTTTGAAAAGTAGAGAAGTTTTTGTCTTTGTTTGAATCAAGTCCATTATGCTACAAACAGCAGAGCTTAAACTAAACTACATGTAAGTAGAACAACTATCATTACTATGTGATTCACGATCAACTCACAACAGTGTTCAATAACAGGTCACAGGACTGAGGAGTCGGCAGTTTTATCAGTAAAATAGTGAAAACAATAACCTGTGAGCTACGCTAGCGTAAACAAAGTCACGTTATTTCTTACATTGTTTTTCTGATAAAATTGCCTGTACCGCCTCCAATGTCTTTTTTTTATATTCATTTCTTTCCCCCACTTGGAATATTAGATTAACTTTCAAACTTTTAATCCGTATTTGTTTACTTTTTCACTTACGGGTCAGTCAAAAAAAAAAATTAATTCCCTTCTTATCATGCTTATGCTATGTCTAATTTACATATGCAGTGATAAAATGTATTATACTATATCAATGAATTTGAAAAAAAAATTAATTAATTAAATTGTTACAAAGTTGATAAAAAATGTACATGTATTGTACTTAATTTATGTTGCAACTCCAAACAATATTTATTTTATAATTCTTACTTAATAATTACAAGCATTAAGAGAAATAATGTGGGTTTTTTTACCCCACATAAAAAATATGGGATAATAAACCCCACATTTTATTTTTAGTGAGACGTGGGTTAAAAAACCCCACGAAAAATAATGTGGGTTATTTAACCCCATGGGGTGAAAAATAAACCCCATGGGGTTTTTGTGGGGTTTTTTGTGGGGTATTTTTAAGTTCATGTTTCCCCATGGGATTTTTTTTTTGAACTCAAATATCTCAAAAACTAGCAGAAAATGTTGAATTTTTTTTTTCATAAATCAATTTGATTATAAAAACCCCACCATTTAAAAAAAACCCTAAGATGATAGCTTTTAAGGAAAAGGGTGCGCAAGTTCGGAAAAATGTCCATTCCGAAGTTGTCCGTCCCACTGTTACATGCAGCTGAAATGTGAAAAAGTACGCAATTAAAATAATGAATGTCCCTGTCTGGTACCCCTGTTACATCGATTGTTGACATCAGAGTTATCTCTCCTATTTTTATTTATAGAAAATACAAATAATCTTAACTATCGTTCTTACACATTCTGCTAGATTTGTAGAAAAAGTGGAAGATGTATGTTTAGTTTCAGCATTTGTACAAACAATTTAACAACAGTTTAATTAAGCAGTATGTACTGATGAATCAATGTTTACGTGTGATCGACGCGATCGCGATGTATATTTGAGAGTGGTGGAGCGGATCTCAAAGAAGTAGGAAGACAATATTTTCCTATGCAATATTTTTTTACGATATACCCTGTGTAAGATGTATTCTAAAAATGGTATAAATATGTAAATAAAATTTATCTAGAGTATAAAGGTTCAATATGCTATCAGAAAACACCTTGTCTACAGCTTCTATAGATCTATACATTTAATTACGTATGTAGGAAAACTATTGGTATTATAGAGACGTATTTAATAATGTTTGTTAAGAAACCAGTTCTAAATGTTTTTATTTATATCTATTAAAATCAGTGGATTAGGAAATTCAGATATTGATTAAATTAATTTATAAATGAAAATAAATTCCACATGTTGGAAACAGCGATAAAAACTGGATGCGTCAAAAGTCAAAACACGTGGTTAAAAAATATGCGTCGAAGTTCACCGTCAGTCTGCAACGTCACATCTTTATGACGTTATTTCTCTGTTTTAGCAAAAATGCCATAAGGACCCTTTTGTCATGGGCGCAATCATATATGATAGAACAATTAACACGCAGTATGAAAAGCATCACGTTAAAAAATATTGTAGCGATAACCACAAGGTCTCTAGATATAGAAATTGTCATTTGGACAGTACTGTACAAAGTTTAAATGTTTAGGTAAAGCGTATCGTACAACTATAAAATTTCCGATATGCTTACAGAGCGACAAAATCCGTGTGGGCATATGGCTCGCCTAATCCACCCAGATTCTTCATTTCAAAACATGCTTTAAACATGTGGAAAAGGAGTAATATACTGTAATTTGGCATTGTTTGGAAGCTAGTTTGATCTAAGGTCAGATCACTTTAACTGTTGAAAAATACCACATAATAATTTTGTTGAGTTACATGTAGCTGTCAGCAAAAGAAAAAATTAATAATGATTTTGTACCTGCTTTTTGAGACATATATTGAAAAATTATTCAATTATCCTTTCGAAAAATGCCCTATGGCGGCCATTTACATAGCATATATTGTCAATAAGATCTGCTACTAATGAAACAAATGTAAGTTAATAATCAAAGCAACCATATATAAAGGGAAAATAGCAGGCTACTAAAGATAATTCATAGGAGAAACATCCAGAAAAAATTTGTGTGACTCTTTGAAAGATGGTAAATGTCCATCATTTGATATGTTTGGTATTACCCAATGGCTCCTATCCGTACTACTTTTAATTCTGACAATAGGGGGATCAGAATACAAACTCAAGATGATGTTTAGGTCAAGGAAGACTTAGATTTTAAAGGTCAGCTTAGAAGGTTTTTAAAGCCTGTTTTAACTTCTTATTTCGGAAGTTGATACCTAAACAAGAATTGTAGTACGATTATTATTTTTTTTACCCTCTTAATACACAGGTAAACATTTCACAAATACGAAACTTAGGTAGAAGTGACTGATATGCGTTATCTGCCCCTTAGTGGAACATGGCGTCGCCCATGCTGTGCGAGTCTACCGAAAGTGACACGGACGAAAGCATACCAGAAATCGACTTAACCGTTGAAATACAAGCCAGTTAAAAGACAAGAAACAGCAAAACAGCCACTGGACAATGAAAGTGATTCGGGGCAGTCGGTACATGTACAAGGCAGCGTCCATAGCGACGATGAACGCCTACCGTCAGACATGCACTGGTACAAAGTCATACATGTATGTATAAGTAGTATGAACTAAAAGTTTATGAAATGATCAGCAGAAATAAGTTTAAGAATCTTGTATTTAGAAATAGATTTAAAGTATACTGACTGTAGGTTTGATAGTTCATCATGTAACGTACGTACATGTACATATCAGCATGTTGCCCTGTATTGGTATACACAAGTATACAGCAAAACTCGTTTAGTACGAACACGGATATTGCAAATTTGCGGATATACATGTAGCGAAGTCATCTTAGATTCCTAGCTATATAAATTTAATGAATTTCTTGTACGGTTATAACAAATTACGGATATAGTGAAGTAATTAGTGAGGGAATCATTTTTGATTTTTGGGTGCAGGTGTTACTGTAAAAACTGCATCTCTATGCCAACTGCAAGAGAATGCCAATCTTGCCATTATTATGCTGATATTAAGTCAAAAAATTGATGAGAGAAGAGAGACCTGCATCACTGAACATGAGGGTTTTGCTGCAAACTGTCTCAACAGATGGGTTCTAGAGACATCTTTATCGAAAAATTTGATACTTTGAAAAACTTTATCGAAAACTTTGATACTTTGAAAAAACTTTATTGAAAACTTTGACACTTTGAAAAACTTTTACGAAAACTTTGAGACTTTGAAAAACTTTATCGAAAACTTTGATACTTTGAAAAACTTTATCAAAAACTTTGACACTTTAAAAATCTTTGGCAAAAACTTTGACACTTTGAAAAACTTTATCGAAAACTTTGACACTTTAAAAAAGTTTATCGAAAATTTTGACACTTTAAAAAACTTTATCGAAAACTTTGACATTTTGAAAAACTTTATCGAAAACTTTGACACTTTAAAAAACTTTATCGAAAACTTTGACACTTTGAAAAACTTTATCGAAAATTTTGACACTTTGAAAAACTTTATCGAAAACTTTGACACTTTGAAAAACTTTATCGAAAACTTTGACATTTTGAAAAACTTTATCGAAAACTTTGATGCTTTGAAAAAACTTTGGCAAAAACTTTGACACTTTGAAAAACTTTGGCAAAAACTTTTGCACTTTGAAAAACTTTGGCGAAAACTTTGACACTTTGAAAAACTTTGGCAAAAACTTTGACACTTTAAAAAACTTTGACGAAAACTTTGACACTTTGATTTACTATAGTTATATATAGTAAACTATAGTTAACTATAATTAACTATATAGTATTTTTTGTTAGGGTATAGCCCATATATAGGCTAGGACAAAATCATACAGGTGTTGTATTTAAAAAAAAAACTCGTAATTTAAAGTACAATGTATGATGACAAACCTGAAGTTGACATCAAGAATATGCTTGAGTTTCTGATTGCCAATATCTATGTGGTTTTTGGAGACCAGGTATTCCAACAATCTGTTGGAATTCCCATGGGTAGAAATTGCGCTCCGTTATTAGCAGACTTATTTCTATATTCATATGAAGCAGAATTTATGCAAAATCTTATGCGTGAAAAGAAGAAAACACTTGCTGTGGCCTTCAACTCGACATTTAGATATATCGACGACGTATTGTCAATTAATAATGATAATTTCCATTCCTACATCGATACGATATATCCTAGTGAGATTGAGATAAAAGATACCACAGAGTCCGACACTTCTGCTTCATACTTGGATATTTTACTTCAAAAAGACACTAATGGTAATCTAACAACCAAGCTATATGATAAACGTGATGACTTTAACTTTTCTATCGTCAAATTCCCTTACTTATGCAGCATTATACCTTTATCACCTGCAACGGAGTATATATATCTCAATTGATTCGATACGCAAGAGCGTGCTCTACGTATGAACAATTTCTTAAACGAGGTAAATTATTGACAAGCAAGTTGATGAAACAAGAATATCAATAGTCTCGTTTGAAGTCATCATTTCGTAAGTTCCATAGTCAATACAATGACCTTGTCAGCAAATACAATTTATCATTGAGTCAAATGCTGACTGACGTTTTTCATTTCAATTGTTAGTCCATTATTTATACACTGAATTGACGACGGATTTTTTCCGTTATTTCCTGACCGGTCGGCAGGGGATGCTCACTCCTCAATGGCACCTGATCCCACCTCTGATGTTTCAGAGGTCCGTGTTTGCTCTGCTCTTATTTTGTAAATTGTTTAATGGACGTTGAGATTGAATACTGTTCGTTATCTCCATATCCTTCTACATTAAAACTAATCTTAACAATTATGGACGCAATTGAAATTTTTGTTAATCCATTTGTAAACTTAAAAAAAAAACTGCACGTCTTTTCTCCAGAACATTCGATGTCTGACCTTGTTTTGGTACATATGAAAGATCTTCATCTGCTGTTTTACTTTCATGGCCTTTAGTATTCAATGGTCTGTAAGTCAAACATGCTAGGTACGAGGGTTGTCCGTAAAGTTCATGGACAACAATGATAATTACTGACAAACATTGATAAAATATATGAAACTATTATTTTCATTAAATTCATGTTTCATTTTATAAATATGCAAGTTTTCAACAAAAACAAAGCAAAAATAGTTACATTTTTATCAGATGCAAAAAAAATTCACACTTATACCCGGAGCACTGAAACAAACATTCTTGACGTTACCCGACGTCAGAAGCTAAATATGAGCATATGTAAATTTTCTCAATATATTCACTGTTTAACTCAATACATTTCTGATGTCGTTTTAATCAGTCATAAAAATGTGCACAAAATGTTCAGGTTTTATTCGAAAAATAATATTTAACAATGCCTGTCTCATATCTTGCAATTATCCAACCTCTGTCCGTGTAAAGACGATTTTATTTATGGAAATACGGCAAAGACATGACACGTTTAACTTACAAAATTCATTTTTACAGCACTGTAATGTCGCAATGATGGTCTTCCTTCACACATGACATCCTGTAAACTGTTTCTTCTGCCCGAAAATTATATATTCCACTTAAATACTTAAGATCAGTTTTTAAAATATATTTCCCGATTGTTTGCAGCATTTATGGGTCTCTGTTGGCGTTTTTCTGATGTCTACACAGAATTTTATCACTGCTTTTTGTTCCACCTTTTCCGAAAACGTCCCTTATTCGAACAATCCGGATCCTGTCTTAAAAGATTCTAACCTCTATTTCTCAGACATTTCTAAACTCTGAACGTTCAAATTTTGCAGGTTTGAAGATTTAACTTTTGTCAACCTCATTATGTAAAGGCAATCCGAATTTCCGCGGAATTTTACAAAATACAAATGATATTTATAAAGTAATAAATTATTTTTTAATCAAAATATTGCGGTGCTCCGGGTCACCATACTAAGTCTAACAAGCATTCTGAGAGTATTGCATAAGCAATACATGTCCCCTACCGGGATCCCCTTTTCCTTGAGGGTGTCATTTTGTAGTATGCAAAAGTTATGTCCAAGGTAAAGCTGCATGATTTTTAGGTTGTGAATGCCTTAAACCTAATAAAATAATCCACATTAATACGAAAATTCAACTCATTTTTCCAACATCTTTTTCTCGCTTCATATTTATGTCGATCATCGGAAGTTAGCGCAGCACGAACCCGATCTTAATTAAACGAAAGTGAAAAATTTAAAATGCCATAATTCTGTCAAAAATCAATGAAGCGGTGCGAAATTCAAACTTGATCTGTAACTCATCAAGATACACTCACATACCAAAATTCAGTTCAATATCTGCAAGCGTTTAGAAAAAAAGTGCGGAAAACCAAGTGGGACAGACTGACAGACAGACGGGGACAGACAGACAGACGGACAGACGGACGGACGGACGGACAGACGCAGAGGAAACCTATAGTCCCCTCCGGTTTCACCGGTAGGGGACTAATAATGAAGTCATGATTGTAATTATATATTTGAAATTGAATATAATTTTACATTTTGTAATTCACATTTAGTATAGGATTATAAATATGTTACTAATAAATATCAATGACACTATTTTTATATAAATTTTAACTTGTCCACGAACTTTACGGACAACCCTCGTACTGCATCTTTTTAACTGGAGTCGACTGTACTCCATACATCGCGCTCTTGAAGGCTCAATAACAAAACAGTCTGGGCAAAATGTCGCTCGCAAAGTGTTTGGATGGCCAGTATTTTACAGTTTTGAGCTTTCTTACCCAAATATGGCATAATTTGGGATCGTCGGGGAAAGAAAACATAGATACACCCTGTCCATATCGGATAACACAGTTTGGCGCAGCACACAACACCATATTTTATTTTTCAATCTGCCATCGTCTGTATCGTGACGTTTAAGCGTCGGTAGTTTCAATATGGTGGGTTTATGTCAAGGGGCATAACTCGCACGCAATGTTGGGTCAGATTTCAGGTGTGACAACTTTTACCGTAAATATTTCAGTAATACATTCAGAGATAACAAAATGAGTAAAATAGTCTGAATTCTATTATATATTTGAAGATCAGAAGGGGTAAATTAAATGAAAATGACAGATCTTTTCGGTTGACCTGAAGATAAACTATGCAAAATGGGAATGTTCAATGGTATATGCATTTTATGTAAAAATCAAAGGGGGAAATCAACAAAATTTTTTTCCATTGTAGGTTGATCAAACCAACACTTAAATTTATAGTCTAAGAAGACACATTTCTCAATGTGTTAGAACTAAATGAAAACAGGAAACTAGACCCACAAACAAAAAATTAGGCTA
>NW_026934223.1:0-113715 GCF_032062105.1 Saccostrea cuccullata | reverse complement strand
AAGATTTGGTAATGCTGCTGCAGAAGAACCTCTATCTAAAAGACAAACACCTTCGTAACAAGGTAAGACATTGAAAGTAATCTTTAGTGTTTTATCAAGGTCGGACAACTAAATTAGGTGACTTAATGCTATCTGTTTTCATCCATCATGCAACTATCTTAATTAAACTTTTATTCACTTTTTTTCCCTAGAACCCCTGAAGCAATATCAATTGATTTTGCTATGTCATTACATTTATAGGCTTATATAATAGTCTCTACTAAAAGGGCTTGAAAGATAGGGCCAAAACCATCAAGCTCAATGCAATATTCAGACAGTCTATTCCCTACTCTAGGACATTTGGTGCAGGATAGGCTAAGTTTATGTCCATTGATCATTATTTTCTTTAAAATGGGGAAATTTAAAAAGCAGAAAGGGATCTGGGGCTCCTGTCCTAATGGGGAGTTTAATTAGGAGGAATATCAAAATAACTGGGGGGTTTCATCATTATAGGGCTGGCCCCCGGGTCTAAGGGGGTCACAGTTTTAAGATAAAGTCATGATTCTTGGTTCCAAACATTGAGACCCATGGGGGGCTAAGTTTTTCATATTTTGACATCTTTGAATTTTTTTGAAAGGAACTACAGATGTTAGACGGATTAAAATGAAAGGTTCACTTAAAAAAAAAAGTAAAATCTGCCCCTGGGTAGAGCTGAGTTGATAATACATGTATATTAAATATACAGTACACTTTGGATGTCTCATTTCCATATCATAATATGCTTAGTCTTATGTTGATTCAGTGTCTAATTTATACATTTAATTTATTTTAATGATGTCTAAATATTTATTTTCCTTAGTCGAATATTCGATTGCATTATTCAAACGATAATCGACTATTCAGAACAATTTTTGAAAAAAAATCTCATCAAATGTTTATTTATAATTCGAAAACCCTTTTTGTAATTTTTTGTAAAAAGTAACATCAACAAGTTATACAGTGTATTACACACTGTTATTCAGAGGAACCTAAAGTAGGGATAAGTTGTTAAATGAAATCAATTTACACCCGCAATTCTCCAAAATGTATGAATTCTCATAATTCATTTCATTCTAGTACGCTTAGAGAATTGTCCTCAGTACGGTGTTTTTAAAGTTTATTAAAAATAAACTGGAAAAGGGGAGGGGTAAACATACACCATTCGCACGTCAGGTGATATTGATAAATAATGATGTGTTCAATTATTGATTAGTCGGGCAGTTAAAATGTTCTTACTACATGTACATGTATGTAAGATTATTGTTTTAATAATTATTGAAGTTTCAAAACTTCACGGCTATGTTTTGTTCCTATAGCATTCGAATACTGTAGAATCATCAATGTTCGAGGTAATAAATAAATTTATTTGTTTTATTATGTATTTAAGATACAAAAACTGTTTGTTATCAACGAAATTGGTACAAGTTTTAGGCCAATTAACGAATAAAAATGATTCCACAGTCAAAATCCGGTAATTGGTACAAGTCCAATTAATGATCCTCAAAATCCAATGTAGCGACGCATAATTTACTACAATAACAAAAAAAGATCAGTAATTGAGAAATAATTATTGCGGTATGTAATTACTGTACTTTCCATATGTACAATGTGAAAATTCATTTAAATACTGTGACTTTTTTCAAGCTCTTAATCGTCTGAGGGCGGATACTATAATGGTTTGAGGAATGACACTTTATCAATTTTGAGTTGAGAATTTCTTTATCACCTTTTCCTGCATTTATTAAATATTGGAATGTTGTTTCATTATTCGATCGTTGGTCCATTCGACTGATAGTTGAATAGTCGACTATTGGTTGACATCCCTAATTTATTTGGTTATAACCCTGATCAAGGAACTTGTTTGTAAGGAAACACAAGTCATATTAAATGTTCTTGAACATTTACTTAAAAATGATGTATTTGAAACATTACAGGGTGAGATGAGTTTTGAAAGAGATGAATTAATTGAGGGCGGTCGTAAAGGATTGATGAGCAATGGGGTGAATTACAGGGAGATTAGACAGTACCACCGGGAAAACCATCTTCTCCGATTTTACTTTGTCACCAGATGCTACAATACCTATGTGGAATCAATATTGTCTGACATCAGCAAAGACCCCAAACCAGATATCATAATAATGAACTCCTGTCTGTGGGACATCAGCAGGTGTGTATAACTTTGTAAATGAGCTGGATGTTAGTACTTATAGCTGTAGTACATGTCATTACTGTTAATTATCCCCCACTGAAAGTTGGGAATGTTAATTTTGGTCTCTCTGTCGGTCCATCTGTCTAGCTGCATTTCTGTCTGTCTCTAACACTTCAGTGTCCTTTCGATATCTTGAGAAGCCTTTGAGCTTATGCAATTAAATTTTACAACAACTCCCTAGGGCCTAAAGAAGAGGCCTATTAATTTTGAGGTCAAAAGGTTTAGTGAAGGCTTAATAAGACAGTATTACACATTAAGAAAAAATAGTGTCTTGGTGCAAAATTCTTAAGGAAGGATGATAAAAGATTACTGGGTAATGTATATAGAATATAATTTGATTAAGTCAATCAGTAATCAAATCAGTAAAACTTTTTGAACAATGTAAAGTTAAATTTTTGTTTGTGTGATAGTTAGAAATAATGCATTTATTTACTCTCTTTAAGATATGGAAAAAATGGTGTAGAAGAATACAAGGTGAACTTGGTTCGCCTTTTTGACCGTTTTAAGGAGATAGTGTCACCTGACTGTCTTGTCATTTGGAATGCCACTCTGCCCATCTCAAAAAATGTACGGGGAGGTTTCCTGATACCAGGGATTGAGTTCATGAACAGTACATTAAGACTAGACATACTGGAGGCTAACTTTTATGCCCAGCAGGTGGTTGTGTCTCACGGCTTTGATCTTCTGGATCTTCATTACTATATGAGGAATCAGCTACATCGCAGAGCTGGAGACGGAGTACACTGGGACCAAACTGCTCATCGCCGCATCTCTAACCTACTCCTGACACATATATCAGGTAATTAAAGGGCCAACATTGACTTTGTACCCCGGGATAGGGTTCAGATTACTGGGACGGACATGCATTACACCTTCGTCTTTACACATGGACATCTAGCTAGCAAGCAAACTGCATTATTAAATTTTATGTTTTACCCTTAATAAGGTTCATAGCTCCAAGTTAGCATTCAGGCCCCATCCTGAGGTTAAGTTAGTCATATTATCATTGTGAAAATGCATAAATTCTAAAAAAAGAAACAAAACAAAATCCTCTTCTCTCTCCTTGTATATTCAGCAGATAAAACTAGATGGTCCATGTTAAGAAGAGAAACATGGTCAAGGTGTGAGGGAGAGGCTCTGTTGAATAATATTAATTATTTAATAAAAATTTATATACTACCAAAATAATCAAAACAAACCTTCTCTGAGATTGCTTATGCCTTTTATCCAAAAAATAAATCCATATAATGATACGAAAATCCAATTAATTTTTGAATTTTTCCATGTATCCTCGATTCAAATTACCTGCCATGTTTACAGGGTCTCTATATATTCCTAGTAAATGCACTATGAAGTTATCACCCGTGTTTCTTTCTGCTACATTACGAATATTAATGATATGATTGTGATGAGCAATGATGCTTCTTCCAAAATTGTAAACCTAATGCCCCCAGGGTTAGGAGTTCTGGTGTTAGAGTAGAGTTGTATTGAATCTTATATAAAGAAAATGCCTTATTACTATTTTAATATTGCACATAGTTTTTCTGTACTTATAGAGGCTTGGCAAATGAAACTCCCAGGGCGATCTGAAGAAATCAGACAAGCAACAAACCAAGTTGGGCAGCAGTTCTTACCAAGGAACACAGGCAGAGGCCAGTTTTCTGGTGGTCATCAGTATAGGAGAGGTCCCAATAACTTCAGTGCTTCTGCAAACAGATGTGGAGGTTTGAGAGAACCTGATTATAGATCCCCGGTAAGCAATCTGTATGGTAACTCTGGCAACATGTGGAATTCAAATAACAATGTTCCATCGGAAACGGCTCCAAATCCAAACTCGCATTACCAAAGGTCTGCTCTGAGAAGAGAAAAGGCAACAGATACTTGCTATATGAGATGCAAACAAGAAGAGGATTATTATTACAGTGGACAGGAACAGTTAGGGGAGCCAAGTGCTAAGTCAGAGGAGTTCCGCAAAGATCTGCAGATTCCAACAGGAGATAGATTTCACATGATGGATATCAATTCTAACATTTGTGCACCCTTTACTTGGAAGCCTTACAGTGAACAGAATATCCCAGGACACAGTAAATCAAGAGGCTTCAATCAAAAGAGGAATCCATACCACATGAGGGGGAAAAGGAACAGGAATGATTCCAATTGCAACAAGAAGTTTGTGTAAATGTTGTATTCAAAACAATGTGGAAAATGGTATCTCAAAAAGAAAAGATATTTCTTGGGACAAAAAGTGTTTTGTTTTGTTCAATGAACATCAAAGGTTGGTTACCTGAAAAATGTTCTTTTTTCTTTTATTAACATAAGATTAAGTGCCTTTTTTTTTGTAAACTGTTGGTATTTTAAAGTTCATTAATAAATTTGTAAATTAAGAAATCTCTGTTTTATCTATTCTGATTGAAAACTAGAACATGGTCAATTTTAATAGTAACATGTGCACGATCTGTCTGTGATAAGATTGTTTGACCACCAACTTCTCCATCAGTACAGTTTTGGTTTATCTTTGTTTATTTTTGTAATTCGTAGTTGCACAGGAAGACTATATCAACATACTTAAAATACAGCTGGGGACTTGTTCAAAAAAAGCCAAGGGCAGGCTGTTGTTACCCCTCCTAGTCACAGGCGCTTGTTCCATACAGTACGATAGTTTTCTACCATTTAGTAGAAAACTAGCGTACTGTATGAAACAAGCGTCTGTGCCTCTTGGGCATACCTGAACCAAACTGCATAGATGTCTGATGATGTTACAAAAAAAAATAATAATGAGCTTGTTGTCTGACCTATTCCTTTATCATGGAGAACTACAAGAAGGTTATTATACCTTTTATATATACAGATTTATTATGACCCAGGAATTTATCATCACCTTGATACATACACGTATTTGTTTTGGCAATTTAAAGGTCACTGGCAGAAAACTTATTGAATTTTTGAAAATGAAGGGCCTCACCTTTTTTCAAGGAGAGATAGTTACGATTTTATGAAAAAAAAAAAATTAAAAAAAAAAATCTTATGAACTACTGTATTTGGAAATATGGAACTTTTGTGGAGTCATTGAGAGTTGTGCAGATTTGAATTAGTTGAAATTATGACCCTTGGGGGTGGGGTCAAAATGAGAGGTCATGACCCTCTCGAGATAGGGTGGGGCCACTGTGGACAATCAAATTCAAAGTTTTACATAGGGAAAATCTTCTCAAGGACATAAAATCTGATTGGTCATATATATATGGAAGTATCCTCTGGTAGTTTAGATTCATGTTTGTTCAAATCATGACCCCAGGGGGTAAGGTGGGTCCACATTGGGCAATGATAGTTTTACATATGAATACACAGGAAAAATCTTTGAAAATTTTCATCTTTAAAGAACAGCTAGCAGAGCCATGAATAGTTTAATTACATATATAACTGACGAGCAAAAAACTCCTTTCCCAAACACAGATCTGCATTTCTAGGGTCCAAGGTCACTTTGCAGTTTAGGGGGGAGGGGTCTTTCTAGATCACTAAATGGATTATCTTAGGGTATCATGTATATTTTCATCACTGTCATCGGTGTTGTAAACTTTTCACAATTTTGTCTTCTTATCTAGAACTACTGAACCAAACTTGGCATAAAGTATGTTTGAGTGAAGGGATTCAAGTTTGATCAAACAAGGGCTAGATTGAAAGTTTTGAAAAAAGTCACAGTTATTCAAAAAATATGAACAAGCATCCTGAAGATTCAATTTTGTTAAAATTCACTTTCAAAGTGCCAATCAAGTTTTTCTTTAATAAATATCACTAAGTGATGGTATCAGATTTATAATTTAGTTTTGACCATTTTATATTAGAGGCAAGATCAGGTCAAGGTCATTACTTTTTCCCTGAACATTGAGAGTAAAAAATACCTGCATCCAATCATGCGATACCTTCTTCTTTTTCAAAAGATAAAATATTTTTCTTTTTGCATAAAAAAAATATAACGATATCGATATTAGGGTCTATAAGATGATATTACCAAATTGACATAAATAGTTTAACAAAAATGGATGGGCTTAACCAAATTTTTGTAAAATTTAAAATATATTTGTTATTTTTATATGCGTTTGATATTTATTATACCCCACGCAACTAGTTGCGTGAGGTATAATGTTTTTGACCTGTCCGTCAGTGACAGTCAGTCAGTCAGTCCTTTTTTTTTGTCAGCGCAAGTCCTCATAAACCGCTGCACAGAATTTCGTCAAACTTTGCAGATATTTAGGACACAATGTGTAAAGTGAATATTATCAGGGAATTCCGATTCCTTTATTTTTTCCGGGAATTTCGGCACATGAATAGTTTGTCAGCGCAACTCCTCATAAACCGCTGCACAGAATTTTGACAAACTTTGCAGGTATTTAAGACACAGTGTGTAAATGTGCATATTACCAGGAAATTCCAATTCCATATTTTTTCTGGGAATTTCTGCACTTTTTAACTTAGGCATTTGGCCATACCTTGAATATAGAGATGAACAGTTTGTCAGCGCAACTCCTCATAAACCGCTGCACAGAATTTCGTCAAACTTTGCAGATATTTCGGACACAATGTGTATATGTGCATATTACCAGGAAATTCCGATTCCTTTATTTTTCCCGGGAATTTCTGCACTTTTTAACTTAGGCATTTGGCCATACCTTGAATATAGAGATAAACATTTTGTCAGCGCAACTCCTCATAAACAGCTGCACAGAATTTCGTCAAACTTTGCAGGTATTTAGGACACAATGTGTAGATGTGCATATTACCAGGAAATTCCAATTCCATTATTTTTTTCGGGAATTTCTGCACTTTTTAACTTAGAAATTTGGCCATACCTTGAATATTGAGATGAACATTTTGTCAGCGCAACTCCTCATAAACCGCTGCAAAGAATTTCGTCAAACTTTGCAGGTATTTAGGACACAATGTGTAGATATGCATATTAACAGGAAATTCGGATTCCAGTATTTTTCTTAGAATTTCCACACTTTTCAACTTAGATTTTTGGCCATACCTTGAATATGGAGATGAACATTTTGTCAGCGCAATTCCTCATAAACTGCTGCACAGATTTTCGTCAAACTTTGGAGATATTTAGGACACAGTGTGTAAATGTGCATATTACCAGGAAATTTCGATTCCTTTATTTTTCTGGGAATTTCGGCACTTTTCAAATTAGATTTTTGGGGATATCTTGAATATAGTGATGAACAGTTTGTCAGCGCAACTCCTCATAAACCGCTGCACAGAATGTCATCAAACTTTGCAGATATTTAGGACACAATTCGTAGATGTGCATTTTACCGGGAAATTCCGATTCTTTCAATTTTTTACGGGATTTTCAGCACTTTGAGTTTTGGGGGAGTGTGGGGTATGTGAGCTTGCTCACTTTTTATACCCCCCGCTTGAAAAGCGGGAGGGTATATAGTAATCGTTAATTCCGTCCGTCCGTCCGTCCGTCTGTTTGTCCGTCCGTCTGTTATTTTTACGCTTTGGGGTATCCATCTCTTATCCGTAACTCCTTCTATCCCACTGATTAAAATTTAATGAGCCTTTCACAGAATCTTTATTACATATTGCCATTGTGCACCTCCTATTTTACTTTTTGATCCGACACATATTTTGGGTTTCCCGGTCACAGGAAAACATGGACTTTTTCACCAGTTATAACCCTATGGGAGGCGGGGGGTATCATTTAGTGAGCTCATCGCTCACAGTACCTCTAGTTTTTCATTTTTTTTCCCCTTATATTCACATATGGTAAATAATTCAAATAGAGGTACAAAAACAAAAAGTTTCAGAGAGAAAAAAACACTTTCTACAGATTTTTAGCTCTTATCTACAGGTACTTAGATAGGAAGCTTTTCAAAGCTAACATAATTGTTTGGAAAATCATATTTATTACATTTATTTGTCTATTTTGATATATTTAAAAACTTCAATCCCTTATTATTAATTTACCTCTACATTTGAAAAATTCTTTAAGTCTTTGATTGTGCAAAAATATAACTATATGATAATTAAATTCAATGTTCTATAATAATTTTGATAATCAGGAAAGAAGATATTTTTATATGCCATTTCGCCAAAAATATGTCCCTGCTAGATTTCGAACTCAGTTCACTGTATCTATTCAAAGTTGCACTGTGAGAAAAGATAAATATTACCTTTTAAAATGTGTTATTTTATCTATTTTCCCCCCTGAGATAAATAAAAGACTTTAGAATTCAGTTTTTGAGGAAAATTTTGCAAATATTAAAAACTCGGCTTTTTCAGTTTCTACATATATAGCTGGTGACATCAAATTATCTAAAATTGTTTCAGAAAATATACAGTGTCGCTATGACTGTCTCTTAACCTCTCAGTGTGAATATCGGTTCAAAATCACCAAATACATCGGGATCGGGATTTCAGGACAACAGTCCCACGTGGTCTTGTCTGAGCCTCTTTTTCGATATCCTTAGAAAAGTAAGCATGGGAAAAATATTAAAGTAAAAATTATTTGATAAATAAATGTACTACTATCACTTTATTGGTCTACATTTATGCATCGAATTATTACTATATTCTGACAGTAATAAATACGTAAAACTTATTCGCATACACCAATTTGAATATGAACAATGATATGAACTTGTAGCCGTAGGGATGAAAGTTAAACTACTCCATTTCACGGTTTCCGGGCCATAAAATGTCAAAAGCTACAAATGTTACCTTATATACATATTAATTAAAGGTATCATGTTGTTATGAAGCGGGCACATATGCCCATTATTTAACAGAATCGCAAGAATATTTTGAGATTGAATTGTAAGCTTTATAAACTTGTACAGTAACACGAACTGAAAACGTTACTACACACTCTCTGCTACATGTAATGATGTAGTTAATGAAAAGATGTCCAATTGTTTTCCAGATCGTATGTTTTGCGAACTGCTGTATTAACATTTGGCAAATATGTTGATATACACTCCTAGCACATGGGCCAAATGTCACTAAATATTTGCCATCTTTGAAATACACTACAGTCATCTCTCAATAGAAAGGGGAGAAATGTGAACATAACATTAATAGGAATACAGTTTAGAATGGGTTTGTTAAAACATTGAAAACAACAGAAAGCTAAACAGAGAATTGGATGGGAACTCTCTAAATGTAAAGATTACTCTGATAAACGGTACCTGATAAACAACCTTTTATTGGGTCATTACAGAAATACAGTGTCAAGCATTCTAATGTTAAAAAGCAACTGCACTGACTGAACAAGGATACTCAAATGAAAAACTCTTTAGGCTGTTTAAAGTTAATTCTACGTTTAACGTCACATCTAAAGTTCAAAACCTATGAGGGAGGGAGGAAAAAAATAAACAAACAAAATTTTCAAACAATTGTGAATTTATTCAAATTAACCTATTCAGTACATTAAAAACATTACAATTAAGTAATAAGAACATTTGATTGATATGACACCTAAGATTAATTTCCCTAGCAGAGTTTTTCCTTAGTATGTAAATCAGTTTGAGTCCTATTGTTAGCAAACAATGTAGTCTAAGACTGAATGTGCAGGAAAGTGGCTTTTAACTAGGCCTCAGTTGTCCTTTGGATTTATATTGCCACACGTCCATGGTACCCTGTAGGCAAATGCTTCTTCTTGTGAGAATAGATGATCAATATCTACAATTAAAATTATTGATGACAATATTTAAAAGTGTTCATGTTGAAATATCCTCAAATTGAATTATGTCGTATTTTTTCTTAGTACTAGATCTACTAGATTAAGTTTTGAAAGTGTGAATACTAATCTTTATATGACCATACTGATAGCTGTTAGATTATCTTTAATACCTTGAATTCCACACAGAAGACAGGATTCTTCACATCTTGGAATACCCAACCACTTTCCTTACTCTCTTTCACTTGAAAGGCCCTATCTTCGGTAAGCTTCTCCCTGCTCAAAAGGTTATGACAAGTATATTATCTTTCCCAAAAATTGTAGCTACATAAATTATGAAGAAATCAATTACTTTACTCATTACTGTTCCTTTCGATTTTTACAGAAATATTTTTAACATGTTTAATTAGATCTAATATGAAACATATTAGTAAGATTTAAATGATGCTTTTCACTGTATATAAATCTTGGTTTTTGACACAGTTTCCACTAAGTAAAAAAAGTTTTTCGATTCTCTCCAAAATACAATGAAAAGTTCAGCCAATAGAATCACGAACTGAGAGTCTGTCACTGTCAGTCTGTACAGATGATTCGAAGACTGACAAAAAAAATCAACAAACAAGACTTTGTCATTAATATAATCATAAAATAATCTATTTTTTACTTACATTTATGGTCCCAAACTCTTTAATTCTCAAGTTTTCATTAATAAGACACCAAGTTGACCAACTCAACTGCCTTAACTGCGGCTATCAAACTCAAAGCACTTTTCTGTCACTACGGGAAGCAGAATTCAGTCGCTAATTGAAGAACCAAACCGGAACGGACATACGGAATTCCGAATTGTTTGTTTTTTTCAAAGACGAATTTCTCATAAACCTACGCGCGCGGGTGACGTTAAACGTAGTTTTAATTTTAAACAGCCTTATTGGACATCCTGATGCATTCCAATGTCTTGAAAAGCATTTTGATGTTATAATAAAATAATACATGGTTACTATCTTGAAAAAACTATGCAATAAATATATAGATAGGGGTAGGAAAACATGGTAGAGGGAGAGTCTTGTCGAGCATATATTCACGTTCACAACCCAAGCCCTAGATTCTAATTTATTCAAATCAAAACCCCAGGGATAGAGTGGGGCCACAATGGGGAATCCAAGTTTTACATTAAAATATATTTTAAAACATCTTTTTCTCAAGAATAGCAAAGCCATGATTAGTGATATTTATATGGCAGCATCCTCAGATAGTGTAGAATTAAATTTGTTCAAATCATAACCTCTCCGTGGTGGATCAAAGTTTTACATAGGAAAATAAAGGGGAAAATCCCAATAACAGAAAAGCTATGTTAAGCCATGTAAGCATCCTCATGTATTTAAAATGTAAATTTGTTCAAATCATGAGTACCCTTTGGGGTAGGGAGGGAAACGATGGGGAATCAAATTCAATTTACCGGTATTACAAAGTAATATATACAAAGAAAATGTTTAAAAAATCTATAAAAATCTTTTTCTCAAGGTGTTATATGCAGAATTGATATGGAGGCATTCATTCTCAAGTAGTATTAGAATTCAAGACCCCTCCACCCCATCCCCTCCGTAAACTTTTCAATTCCGATCTGATTTGTGTTTTTTCCTAGCCAATGTGCTCAGCTGAGCGATGTGGCACCTGGGCCTCTTGTTTTTTTCTTCAATTTATTTATTTATGGAATAGGATGGGCTTAGTCAGATAAATTTTGCATAAAAATCCAGTTGTCCTCCTCAGAAAAACAAGACCATGTTGAATCAAGAATTACCATATTCCAACGGAACCTATAAAGTGTGTGCATTTTTGTAGGATGGGTATCTCCGTGAAGGATGTCAATTCACATGAATTCACAAAGTCACTTGCTGCTTTCCTGAAAAAGTGAGTAGATTTAATTACCAGAATTTGGTCATGAAAATGTGAATTTAAAAAAAAAAATAGTAAAATACAAAATAAAAGTAAATTTCAATCGGTTTTATAGGCTTCTTATCCATCTTAACATGAAAGAAATATTTTGACAAAATGTATTGACGTTTTGGACTTGATTACATAAATTGTAGCTACATTTTACATTTAGCTCTAATTTTTTTTTATATTCTATATTATAATCAACAAACAAGTTCTGCAGTGTTGATCAAATTCATGTGGTTGATGGTACAAACAATCTGATTTACCATACTTGAGTTGAACTGGTGTGTACAGCCCTTAAATTTGATTTGCTGCTATATACTTATATGTAATTTTGTTACAAGTTTTATCTCACTTTTTTCTTAAAATTCGTTTAAAAAGGGTATGATATTAAGTTGTCCTGGTTTCATAAACCTGTACCTGATTTGTTTTGAGAGAGAGGAGAAATCCCCTGAAATGTTGGGTCTTTGTTGGTTTCTGAAAAATGGGGCATCATTTATGAAAAAACTGAGGTTAAAATTATAGTTAAGAAAACAATATTGATTCTTTTGCAGGCAAGGTAAAATGAAGATTCCAGACTGGGTTGGCATAGTAAAACTTGCCAAGTTTAATGAACTGGCTCCATATGATGATGACTGGTACTATGTAAGGGCTGGTAAGTCTAGTACACAGGCCTTTGGATTGCTTAAAAAAGTAGTGTGTGTAAAAAAAGATAAAGGTATGGAAATTTTACACTGGGTACCCAGTGTCACTAATAAAATAATTTTGAATCAAATGCTCTAAAATTTTACTTTCTATTTAAATCTATTCATAGATAAACAATCTTGATTTCTACCAAAGCTCATTCCAAAATTCCATATACTTCTCGAGATATTCTGAAATCAATTTTAAAAATTACCTACTTTTTTTTACTCAAAATTAGCTTGGGCCCCTGGTCGTTCACATGTAAACAGACGGTGTTTGAAGTGCAGCGAAGAGTTGCATAGTGTTTGCAAAATCTTTCAACATTTATAAAAGTTGAATTCTTATTCCATATTGTAAGGTTAAGGATAAATAACACAAACAAGCTTTTTTGAAAATCAGCAGTAGATTAAAAATATTTTCCAGAGTCTCTGAAAATATTAAATTGCAACAGACTGTGTTGCCATGATTATCAAAAATAGAAAATTCTTGGAAAACACTACTCTTCCTTTAGTTTTGTTCCAGTTTCAATTTGACTTGGTACACATGCAGATACAGCAAGTTTGCTCCAGAACAGGTTCTTTTGATTGAAAAGTAACAATTCCCACTACTGTTGCTTGCACAGTAAAAAATATATATGTGACACGCGAAGCAAAAACCTCCCTTATCTCTATTATGACGTAACGTCAAAACACGCGTCTAAAGTCAAGAAGGTAAATGCGACGTAAAATTATCTCCTCGAGAGAAACTCTCCCCAGTAGAAAAAGGGGTGTTGTTTCACCTGTTCTGATACGTTGTATCTGCGTAAGAATCTTTAGAAAACGGGAAAGAAAGCCTTGTCCTATATAGTAAGTTCGTCCTATCTTAGGATTTTTAGGTCACCTGAGTAAACTCAGGTGACCTATTGCTATCCGTTTTCGTCCGTCGTCGTACGTCGTCCATCGTGTGTTAACATTTGAACATTTTCAGCTTCTTCTCTGCAACCACTGCACCAATTTCAACCAAATTTGGCACAAAGCATCTATGGCTAAAGGGGAACAAAAATTGTGAATTTCATGATCCCTGCCCCCCTGGGGCCTGAGGGGTGGGGCCAAAACCACTAAAATTAATGCAATCTTTAAAAATCTTCTTCTTTACTCCTGGACATCAAGCAGTCAAACTGTTTGCATGATTGTAATCAGCAATGAGTCCTCTACCAAAATTGTGAAATTCATGGCCCTGGGGTCAGGGGTTCTAATGCTAGGGCGGGGCTAAATAAGTATATAGTATATAAGAATAAGTATATACATTATTTCTTTGAAAATCTTCTTCTCTGCTCCTGGGTATTAAATAAACCAACTAAGTACATAGTTATGATGAGCAAGAGTGCCTCTACCAAAATTGTGAAATTTATGGCCCCAGGGTCAGGGTTCTGATGTTAGGGTGGGGCTCTATTGATTATATAAAGTGAAAATACATGAATTCTTTGAAAATCTTCTTCTCTGCTCCTGGGTATTAAATAAACTAACCAAGTACATAGTTATGATGAGCAAGAGTGTCTCAGCCAAAATTGTGGATTTTATGGCCCCAGGGTCAAGGATTCTGGTGTTGGGGGGGGGGGGGGCTCTATTGATTATGAAGTGAAAATACATGAATTCTTTGAAAATCTTCTTCTCTGCTCCTAGGTATTAAATAAACTAACTTAGTGCATAGTTATGATGAGCAAGAGTGCCTCAACAAAAATTGTGAATTTTATGGTCCCAGGGTCAGGGGTTCTGGTGTTAGGGCGGGGCTCTATAGATTATATAGTAAATACATGAATTCTTTGAAAATCTTCTTCTCTGCTCCTAGGTATTAAATAAACTAACTAAGTGTATAGTTATGTTGAGCAAGAGTGCTTTTACCAAAATTGTGAATTTTATGGCCCCAGGGTCAAGGGTTCTGGTGTGTGTAGGGGCGGGGGGGCTCTATTGATTATATAGTGAAAATACATGAATTCTTTGAAAATCTTCTTCTCTGCTCCTAGGTATTAAATAAACTAACTAAGTGCATAGTTATGATGAGCAAGAGTGCCTCTACCAAAATTGTGAATTTTATGGCCCCAGGGTCAAGGGTTCTGGTGTTGAGGGGGGGGGGGGGGGGTTCTGGTGTGTGTAGGGGCTCTATTGATTATATAGTGAAAATTCATGAATTCTTTGAAAACCTTCTTCTCTGCTCCTAGGTTTTAAATAAACTAACTAAGTGCATAGTTATGATGAGCAAGAATGCCTCAACCAAAATTGTGAATTTTATGGTCCCAGGGTCAGGGGTTCTGATGTTGAGGAGGGGGGGGGGCTCTATTGATTATAAAGTGAAAATACATGAAATCTTTGAAAATCTTCTTCTCTGCTCCTAGGTATTAAATAAAATAACTAAGTGCATAGTTATGATGAGCAAGAGTGCCTCAACAAAAATTGTGAATTTTTGGTCCCAGGGTCAGGGGTTCTGGTGTTAGGGCGGGGCTCTATAGATTATATAGTAAAAATACATGAATTCTTTGAAAATCTTCTTCTCTGCTCCTAGGTATTAAATAAACTAACTAAGTGTATAGTTATGTTGAGCAAGAGTGCTTTTACCAAAATTGTGAATTTTATGGCCCCAGGGTCAAGGGTTCTGGTGTGTGTAGGGGGGGGGGGGGGGGCTCTATTGATTATATAGTGAAAATACATGAATTCTTTGAAAATCTTCTTCTCTGCTCCTAGGTATTAAATAAACTAACTAAGTGCATAGTTATGATGAGCAAGAGTGCCTCTACCAAAATTGTGAATTTTATGGCCCCAGGGTCAAGGGTTCTGGTGTTGAGGGGGGGGGGGGGCTCTATTGATTATATAGTGAAAATTCATGAATTCTTTGAAAACCTTCTTCTCTGCTCCTAGGTTTTAAATAAACTAACTAAGTGCATAGTTATGATGAGCAAGAGTGCCTCAACCAAAATTGTAAATTTTATGGTCCCAGGGTCAGGGGTTCTGGTGTTGAGGAGGGGGGGGGGGGCTCTGTAGATTATATAGAAAAATACATGAATTCTTTGAAAATGTTCTTCTCTGCTCCTAGGTATTAAATAAACTAACTAAGTGTATAGTTATGATGAGCAAGAGTGCTTTTACCTAAATTGTGAATTTTATGGTCCCAGGGTCAGGGGTTCTGGTGTTATGGCAGGGTTAGTTTGATTATATATTGACAATACGTGAATTCTTTGAAAATCTTCTTCTCTGCTCCTAGGAATTAAATAAACTAACTAAGTACATAGTTATGATGAGCAAGAATGCCTCTTCTAAAATTATGAATTTTATGGCCCCAGGGTCAGGGGTTCTGATGTTAGGGCGGGGCTCTATTGATTATATAGTGAAAATATATTAAATCTTTGAAAATTTTCTTCTCTGTCTCTGGGTATGAAGCAGATGAACTACCTATATAGTTATGATGAGCAAGGGCCCTAATCTTGCAGAATTGTGAATTTCAAGGACCTTGGGTCAGGGGTGGGGGAGGGGGGGGGGCTCTACTTATATACTGAAAATGAATTAATTGTTTGAAATCTGCTCATTTGTATTTATAAAACATTTATTTATTTTTTGATAGGCAGTTTTAAGAGTGCCTTTTTAAAATTTGTGCAATGTGTGGACCTAGGGTCAGGGGTTTATGTCACAGTGTTAGGGGCACTACTGATTATTGCTGAATATTACTGATTAGTTGGAATGCATTTTTGTTCCCCTACCCTGCGTATGGGTATTTAGTAACCAAGCTAAGCAACTGCTAAGTGTACTGTTATGATGATCAATGGTGCCTCTTTCAAAATTGTGAATGCCATATATCATCTGGCTTAAGTTAAAACATGAATCAAATTCAATAACTGGAAAGTTGTTGCATAATGCTCAGGTGACCTATAAGGCCCGTGGGCCTCTTGTTCAAAAATTAAGGCTGAAAATGAGCCTTTCGACCTATATACCCCATTGACCTAAAATCCCAAAATTACGGTATATGCTAAGGAAGACTCTTGCGTGTAATTTGATGTAGTTTATTCATTAAGAACTTAGTCTCCATCAAGTGTCTGTGTGATCTTTCCTTTTCACAATTAAGCGTGCATTTTTTAAAGATTTCCAGTGCTGGCTGAAAAATTCCCGTAAGGCCGTTTTTAAAATGAAGTTTGCTTGCCCTCTCCCTATTCAGGTTAAAATAATACATCGATAGGTAGGTAGATGTTTTTCGTTGGGAATTTTCAGTGTTGAAAAAGATTGAAGGCATTTCTGAAATTAAAAAAAAAGTTTTTGATATGATGAGAAAATTCCGGAATGAATAATTTGGAAGTTTTAAAAAGATTTTAGTCTGTTCATTTTAAAAGGTCAAACAAGTTTTTAGGTCACCTGAGTAAACTCAGGTGACCTATTGCTATCTGTTTTCGTCCGTCGTCGTGCGTTAACATTTGAACATTTTCAGCTTCTTCTCTGCAACTACTGAATCAATTTCAACCAAATTTGGCACAAAGCATCTATGGGTGAAGGGGAACAAAAATTGTGAATTTCTTGATCCCTGCCCCCCTGGGGCCTGAGGGGTGGGGCCAAAATCACTAAAAGTAATGCAATCTTTAAAAATCTTCTTCTTTACTCCTGGACATCAAGCAGTCAAACTGTTTGCATGATTGTAATCAGCAATGAGTCCTCTACCAAAATTTTGAAATTCATGGCCCTGGGGTCAGGGGTTCTAGTGCTAGGGCGGGGCTAAATAAGTAGGTAGTGAAAATGCATTATTTCTTTGAAAATCTTCTTCTCTGCTCCTGGGTATTAAATAAACTAACTAAGTACATAGTTATGATGAGCAAGAGTGCCTCTACCAAAATTGTGAATTTTATGGCCCCAGGGTCAGGGGTTCCAGTGTTAGGGCGGGGCTCTATTGATTATATAATGAAAATACATGAATTCTTTGAAAATCTTCTTCTCTGCTCCTGGGTATTAAATAAACTAACTAAGTACATAGTTATGATAAGCAAGAGTGCCTCTACCAAAATTGTGAATTTTATGGCCCCAGGGTCAGGGGTTCTTGTTTTAGGGTGGGGCTCTAATGATTATATATAGTGGAATGCATGAATTCTTTGAACATCTTATCCTTTGCTCCTGGTTAATATGCTAATGATCTAATTACATATTTAAGGCCAGGATTTATTTTATTTTCAGTTTTACAAACCCTCCGCTCAAGGTATTGAATTTTTAGAAAAAAATAAAACAATTTTTTTCTTTCCGATGTCAAATTTGAGTCGGGATCGAGATTTCAAATTTACGAACTCGCACTTCCGGTTTTACGATGAAACGGCGGGTAAATAAAGGTAGATCTGAGAAGATAGCTTGGTTTAGTGTAAAATTCATCGATAAGAATGCCATTCAAAACGTTTCACCCGTTCAAAGGACAAATAAAATGCTGACGACTTTGTTGCACAATGACATGCTGGTGAGATAATTATGTATTCGTTTCAAAAGTAAATGTAAATTATTTTCCTCCCCCAGGTTTTAAACTGCCTGTGGTAGCTATTGCATATTGCCAGGGACATTGTTTAGGTCTCTGTTATAGCTTACAGTCTAAGCATCATTCTTCAGAAAAGGGTTGCTTATGCATCAGATGTAATGAATAAAACTATGGGAGAAGTGAAGTCCATTTGAGGAAGAAATAAACAATAACCTGAAGAAATAAAAAAAAATTCAACTATTAAGGATACACCAAAGGCTTTTTTCAAGATTTTTGTCAATTTTGAGATTTTTGGCAAAGAAAACAATGCTAATCACTGCTTTATAATCCATGAAAAATTCTTGCTGATTATTAAATGGTTTTCTAATTATTTAACAATAATCAAACATAAACACTAACACATGTGAATGTGCCGTTATTGAAGCTTCTGATTTGGTCTGTAACTGCCTGCTTCTGAAAGGAGCAATAAATCACTGTGACAACTTGGGGAATTCTATAGTAGCCACACAGAGGTTATCAGTAATTAAACTACAGGGACTCTAGATTTAGGGAAGGAGATCTAACAGGTCACTAATGACCATGAAATAGGAGGTGGGGCTTAGCTCTTGCCATTTTGCCGGGAAATCTTTCTGATTCAGAAATGAACCTATTTTACTTCATTTAAAGTACCTAAATGAAGAAAAGAACCTCCCATTCTTGTGAATATGCATAGGAAATATGGATAAGTGACAGGTATCCAAAGCTGAATCTCCAAGGTGTCATATATTTCTAGTTTTGGCAGACATTGTTGTGTAATGGGTTTTTGCCCTCTACTGTAAAGTAAGATCAGACAGTTGGTGGTATTATTTCAAAGGATTCAGCTCCCTTATTTACTGACCAATTTCTCTGAAAACTGGTCAGAATGCATCTCAAATGTGTGTTCACAAAACCGTATCTCAGATTTTTGATATCTTGCTCAGTTCTCGAATTATTGGGGGAAATGTAGAATTGGGCTAATAAATTGGTAACATTGAAAGACAAATGGATGTAACTTTTGAATAAGAAGATTTATCAAAAATCTGAGATACGGTTTTAAAGTTCAATCTTTAATCTACATTGAGGCAAAATTTTGACTTTGAGAGGTGGAATACAAAAAAGTTGATTTATAAAATATAAATGCACTAATATTTACATTAAAATATAAATAACTTTTTAATAAGATAAAAATGAAAAATTAAATTAGGATCATTAAATAGTAAATTTAACAAGCTTTCAAATGATATATACTTTTAATATGTTATCTTTGTTAATAAAAGAATTACAAGCAAATTAAATTTTGCCCTTTGGAAACCTTTGGTGTATCCTTAAAAGGCAAGAATATACAAATATATACAGGCATGTAGTATCATTTGTATCAGCCAGAAAAATTATTTTACACTTAATTGAAAAAATGTTGACCCTACTCCCCAATACTCCCTGTCTGTTTTATGATAGGAATTATAATTTTAGGCATCAAGTAAATTTTAGAATAATGTCTACACATTCACCTAACACACAGAGTTCCCGAAACGCACCGGTCCACCGGGGATCCCCGGTAAACTTTGAATGGGACCGGTAAAATCTTAATTTTATCGGTCAAAATGTCCGATGGTTTTTTTTACAGACTGTATAACGTTTACATATAATCTTAACAAAATCATTTAATTCAATTGTCCTGACAATAAACAAATGCAAAACTAAAGGAATGAAAAAAAAAAACGTCAGGGGCGCGCCAGATCTTGTTTAAATAAAATGTAGACGGTGATTGTCTAATATAAAAAGCTACATATTAAAATAATAATTTCCATAAGTCTGGGAGGAAAAACAGTTTTAAAAACACTGTCAAACAAATATTTTCCCTCTGATAAATATATGCGCTCTGTAGTTCTGACAGTAAAAAAATGTGACAATCTACTTTCGTTTTGAAGGACGAATTTGCAGGGTTGCAAGAGTTGCCTGCTATTTCTGCTTGATTACAGACAATTTGTTACCATTTATTATTTTCTCTATAATTTAATCTATTAGCATGATAATATTATACCAACTTCTGGATTTTTTTAAATGTATTTGATAGCATTTAAAATACATGCGCGTTTTTCCCCTTTTCTAAAAATAGCGGACTGACTTGAATGTAGTAAAACGACAACAAATTCACTTAAAATCATCATTTTCATGATAAATTTGCATATCTTTATATCATTAGTACATATTTTTAACTGTGTGGAGGTTGTATAATAAATTTTAACTAGTTTAATGATTTTCCAGGCTTTTTAAAACGAGTTTGATATTTTACGTAATATTTTTCCTGGCACATAAAATACCAAAATCCAAAAGAAAAAAGCCGGGAAAACAACATATATTTCCCACTAATTCCAAACAATCAACCAAGAGTTGTCATGTTGCAGATTTTATTTTAAAAAAAAATTTAAAAAAATCTGTCAGAAAGGACATAATAATTTTATACGATGAATTAAGCGTTGGTCATCACACGCCGTCGGCGACGTCAAATCCTGCATACACAGGCCTTATAGAAAATATTTTAATAATTTAAAAAAAAAAAAAAAATCTGCATTTGCCATCTTTTTTATTTACACATATTATTTATTATATCGTTACAATTTCCAATCCTATAATATGTTAAATTTACAAACAAAAAATTAATGTCCGGTAAATTTTACAACTGTCCGGTGAATTTTGAATATTTACAGGACAATTGTCCGACATATTTTTGACTAGTTTCGGGAACTCTGAACACATATTAAAAAAATGAAGATATATTGAAAGACTTTTAAAGAATTGATTTTTTAAAATATATTTTGATCAACATCACAAAATTTATATAACTGGCCCAAACTGGCAGATGATGAAATAAGCAATTAAATGTTCTACTTTCCTATTTGTAAGCATTATGTGTCCAGTGGTAAGGAGCCTATTAGGATAGCATAAAAAAAGAATGTACAAATGTTAATAATTGATTTATCAAAAAAAAAATTTTTATTTCCTTCTCCTTCGGGACTTTTTTATTCTCATGTTCATAACTAAACCTAAACATTAAAAAAAAATGCTGGCTTTATAATGAAGAAAGGGGCCTCTTTCAAAATATATAATTTCAGGGCTGCTGGGTCAGGGGTACCAAGGGGGTACTTTGACTAAAAATAAATTAATGCTTTGAAATCTGCCCTTTGATAAGCAATTGTGCCTCTTTCAAAATTTGTGAATTTCATGGCTTTTGGCTTAAAACACGAACCAAATACAATCGCTGGAAAGTTGTTATATGATACTCAGGTGACCTATAAGGCCCGTGGGCCTCTTGTTAAAGATAGTGTTTTCTTTTTTTTAATTAATGTCCAGCTGTTTCATCGTGATGCTCATACAAGAAAAATTTAACAGGAGCATTAAACTAAGGTATTTTTTAGACGGGGTCATGTGACCCCGTCTTTTAGTTTACTCTCAGAGGCCTAAAAATAGAAAACGGAAACCGTGGTGATAACACATGAATTAAATCTACGCATACGAAAGAGTGCAGAAATTGTTTCGATCAAAACATAAACATTTTGTATCAAACTGAAGAAATTGATATGAACCTTTGTCTAACTCAACTAATAAAGTATTTTGATTATTTAAAACTGAAAATATTAACTGTAAATAACACTAGTAGACAAAGTATTATCCTGCGTATTATTATCATCCATTGTTTACTTCCGGAAAAATTATTAGTTCGTACCTGATGAAATTCGGAGCAGTTCAGAAAGGTTTCTAGACTGAGCAATTATTAAAATTTCTACTTCAAATCAAATTAAATGAAAAATGTGAATCTATATTATTCATAGTTTTGTTTTTAGTATGTTAATGAAAAAATTAAGTTGTAATTAAAACTCGTAAAAAAAAAAATCACATTTGTGAAATCTAGCATGAAAATTATTTTGACCCCGTCTTTCAGTACTGTCTCAGTACTTTGATTTTAAATAGCGATGCTATGAAAATTGACCCAAATTACTTCTCTTTTATGTATGGAATGAATTTAATAGCTACCCAGTTTATACAGTAAAAACTGAGTTGGGACACTTAACGCTGCCGTTTATATAAATAAAACGTGAACTGTTATTGATAAATAGTTTAGTTTTTTTTAGGTCACCTGAGTAAACTCAGGTGACCTATTGCTATCCGTTTTCGTCCGTCGTCGTGCGTCGTGTGTTAACATTTGAACATTTTCAGCTTCTTCTCTGAAACCGCCGAACCAATTTCAACCAATTTTGGCATACAGCATCTATGGGTAAAGGGGAACAAAAATTTTGAATTTCATGGTCCCTGCCCCCCTGGGGCCTTGGGGGTGGGGCCAAAACCACTAAAATTAGTGCAATTTTTAAAAATCTTCTTCTTTACTCCTGGACATCAAGCAGTCAAACTGTTGGTATGATTGTAATCAGCATTGAGTCCTCTACCAAATTTGTGAAATTCATGGCCCCTGGGTCAGGGGTTCTAGTGCTAGGGTGGGGCTCTATTGATTATATAGTGAAAATGCATAAATTCTTTGAAAATCTTCTTCTCTGCTCCTGGGTATCAAATAAACAAACTAAGTACATAGTTATGGCCCCAGGGTCAGGGGTTCTGGTGTAAGGGCGGGGCTCTATTGATTATATTGTGAAAATGCATAAATTCTTTGAAAATCTTCTTCTCTGCTCCTGGGTATCAAACAAACAAATGAAGTACATAGTTATGATAAGCAAGAGTGCCTCTTTCAAAATTGTGAATGTTATGGCCCCAGGGTCAGGGGTTTTGGTGATAGGACGGGGCTCTATTGATTATATAGTGAAAATGCATTAATTCTTTGAAAATCTTCTTCTCTGTTCCTGGGTATTAAAAAAAACTAACTAAGTACATTAGTGTGATGAGCAAGAGTGCCTCTTTCAAAATTGTGAATGTTATGGCCCCAGGGCCAGGGGTTCTGGTGTTAGGGCGGGGCTCTATTGATTGTATAATGAAAATGCATTAATTCTTTGAAAATCCTCTTCTCTGCTCCTGGGTATCAAATAAACAAACTAAGTACATAGTTATGATGACCAAGAGTGCCTCTTTCAGTTTTGTGAATTTTATGGCTCCAGGGTCAGGGGTTCTGGTGTTAAGGCTGGGCTCTATTGGTTATATTGTGAAAATGCATTTATTATTTAAAAATTTGTCCTGCTTCTGGGTATTAAATAAACAAAGTACATAGTTATGATGAGCAAGAATGGCACCTCAACCAAATTTGTGGTTGTTTATGTCCCCTGTATCAGGGGTTCTGCCATTTGCTTTAAGGGGGGCTCTATTGATTATATAGTGAAAATACATTAATTCTTTGAAAATCATTTCCTTTGCTCCAGGGTACATGTATTACATGTAAATTATGCCAATTATCTAAGTTTTTATATATTTATGATGAAAAAAGGTGCATCCAGCAATACAGTGAATTTTATGCCCCTTGGGTCAGGGGTTAGGGGGGTTACTTAGTCTGAAAATAAATTAATGCTTTGAAATCTTCTTTTTGGTATTAATCAACCATTTTTGACGAAATAAAATTTATCATAAAATTTTTAAAATTTTGAAATAAATGGCCCCAGGGTTAGTGGTTCCTTTGGGGTGAGGTGCATAACTGGTTATAAAGTGGAAGTGCATTTTCTCATTGTTACTCTGAACTACTTCTGGGTATTAACTAGTAGAGTAAGCATGCTAAGTGTATAATTATGATAAGCAATACTGCCTCTTTCAAAATTATGAATTTCATGGCTTCTTGTTTAAAACACGGAATAAATTCAATTGTCAAAAGTTGTTACATGATCCTCAGGTGACCTATAAGGCCCGTGGGCCTCTTGCTTTAAAAGTATTCTCTATAGATAAGACACAGCGTATTTGATTTGGACACTTCTTCCGGAATTAGTTTTAGCTGTTGATTTAAAATGAATATTTTGAAGAAAGACCTTTTGAGCTTCTCAATTTATTTTATTGTTGAACACCTTCTCATGTTGTACAAAAACTGTAGAAAAAATTCGCCCCCCCCCCCCCCCCCCCCCTACAATTTCCTGTGTCACGTGTCTGCTCTATTTCTTTGGAGACTTCGTGCAGATTTTGTCTTGAATATACAGATGCTCGCATACATTGTAAGTTACAGTCCCACAATCTAAATTATTTTATGATTGAGAATTAAACAGATTGAACCTAATTATGTTTATCGACCTTTTCATAATCTGTTTGATGAGGTTATACACAATACACCGAATGTAAAAATGGCAAACATGATATATCGCTAAAATGTTATAATTAATACAAATTGTTAAAAATTCATACAAATTGTTTGAACATTTTTTAAACATTCAAACCTATTATTATTTTGTGCATGGTTTATCTACATGTACTAAAGGAGATTCTGGAGTTCTGGATTCCTGAAAACAACATCGATCATTTATAAAATCGCCGAATCAGGCTGTTGCATGTACATGTAGTACCGTCTCCGGTGCTCATTTAGCCTTCTTAACTTAAAACATCAATGCAGTATGAAAGTATACATTAAACGTTTTAGAGGTTATAGATTTTCTTTTGAATGATTTTATTTTAACCTTTAGTATTAAGGATTATCTAACCTGTAATAATTATTTCTCCGACAAAGACTTTACTACAAACATTTCCTGATTTAACATCTACATTGGAAAATAATAATCGTGTTTCTTTCTGTTGAATCGCAATTAAATGAATTTGTATATGTGTTTCAAATTATGAAAATTTGCTACCAATCACATGTAATTTATTAAATGTACACATGTAACACAAATTAACAATGTCAATAAATTTTTCCTGCAAAAGTTGCATTGAACATGCGTATACATGTAAATGTATGGGCAGTTTAATGCAAAGTTAGTACGGTACGAATCTGCACAAAATATGTTAATCCGTGGTAGTATGCGTATATTTGTTCAAGATATATGGAAGCTGGAGGATATAAATATCTGAATATATTTTACTTAAGCCAATGATCAAAACGCTCTATATTCTAAGATAAAGGATTTATCGAACATAAAAAATACATGTTGGTCAGCTTGAATATTGCGTGCTTCTCCTGTATTTAAAAAGAATGTTTAAATCAAACAAATAATTATTTCTTTAGAAAATAACAAAAGTTACAGCCTAAGATTGTACATATGTGCCTTGTTTCTGTTTAATTAATTTAGGTAATCAATTAAGCGTGAATGTCCATAGTTGAGACACGCCCCCCCCCCCCCCCCCCCTCCCGTTCACGATGATCGAAGAATATTAAGAACGTTTTACCCATTCTCTTACTTTCTGTTGCTATTTTTAACATGCGTGTTTTAATCTATACTAAAATGCAACTAGCATTTAATATGATTAAAATAAATCATGTAATGTGTGCATGTACTTTCTCAGGAAGGTAACAGTGAATCTTAGTATATGCCTTATATTCTATGTCTAAAAATGAAGTTGTGGAGTGTACGTTTCACTTGTGGGATTCATATATATTTTGGTATTGTGGTTTGTTATTCGGCTTACTAGTATATATTAATTAATTCATGATTAACTTTAAACCTATAAATTGCAGATTTTTTTATTTAACAAGATTTAAAAATACATGTATTTTATTGGGTGGAAATGGGTGTTACATTCTGATTCACTGAAAAGTATGCAGACACATTTAGTTACGAAAATGATTCCAAATATATATATTTTCAATAATTTAAACATAAATATAAAATAGGAAAAGGAAGGCCGGGAAAATGAATTTAAAAAGAATTGCCAAGAAATAATGATTGAACACTTTAAAATTTAAAGTTAAAACATGAACTGTGACAATACTTTCGATCTACTCTGTGTATTGTATACATTTTTAATGCCCTGGGGGGGGGGGGGGGGGGGGGGGGGGGCTGAAGTGTATGGCTCGTCACATATACCTATGATTGATGTGCGGTATTTATGAATTTATGGCAATTTCATTCTTAAATTCCTTACTTATTATTTTCTGTAGAACAAAGATAATTTCCAGTCAGTGTTTTGACTACTTTATCTTTTTTTTTTTTTTAGCTTCTGTGTGTCGCCATTTGTACATCAGATCACCAGTTGGTGTTGGAGCATTTTCAAAACTTTACTCAGGTATGTAAAGAAGGGATCTTGTATTTATATAATGCCAAGTGGAGCCGTATAAGGATCAGACAATGCATCCTTTAAAAAAAACAGTACAGAAAAATATCACAATAAAATATTAACATAAGGCCAAAATAAAATTATAGTTTGTTTGGAATTGCCTCCCGCCTCACTGAAATACCCCCCTCCTGAAAAAATTTTATTGACCAAAAGTAAGAAGACTTTTTTTTATTTAATCCTTTTTTTTTGCCCATTACATGTATCACATGCACCATACTAAACACTGAAATATAGTCTCAGATCTATGTAAAAATTAGGGGTTTTTGATTTTGTTTTTAAAAAAAAAAATGATTTTACACACAAAATTTATCTTCAATTTAAAAAAAAATAATTTCCCTCCCTCCCTCCTGTGTTTGAAACCCTTCAGGCGGCAATTCCAAACAAACATTTTTTTAAGGATGGCCTAAATACATGTACTGTGTTTATGTGGGGCCCAGAAAGTTGTATGGATATTATGTGGATATAAAATTTTAATTTTCAATAAAAACAAAAATGATTTATTGTACTTTATTTATTTTAAAAAATACATACACACAAAAGACATCAATTTGATATACCAGTCATTTCAAATGATTTACATTTTTAGCTCTACTGGTCAGAGACCAGAAGAGCTTATGCAATAGTAATGCGTCATAATCCATCGTCTGTCCGTCTGTCTGTAAACAATTTTTCAAAATGCTACTCCTCCTACAGTTTTGGTCCAATTTCAATATAACTTGGCACACAAGTAGACTACACTAAGATACATAATTCTGTGCATCGTTTTTATACCCCCCGCAAACGAAGTTTGGGGGGTATATAGGAATCACCTTGTCCGTCTGTCCGTCCATCTGTCTGTCGAGCTGTCCGTCTGTCTGTGCAAACATGTCCGGTCCATATCTTTCTGAAGGAGGAACATTAGAATCTACTACTCCACACAAAGATTTCCTATGACCTAAGGGTGTGTCATGACCTTGATCCAAGGTCATTTGTGGAAGTTCAAGGTCACTGGAAGAAAAATTTCATAATTCATGTCCGGTCCATATCTTTCTTATGGATAAACTTGGTAGGTTCTCATTTTACACAAAGATTGCCCATGACCTAATGTCGTGTCACGACCTTGACCCAAGGTCATCTGTGCAAGTTCAAGGTCACTGGAAGAAAAATTGTATGATTAATGTTTGATGCATATCTTTATTATGGGAAAACTTACCTCTGAAAAACCCAGCGATGGGTTTTTTGTCCCATTTGGACAGTTCAAGTTTGATTTGATTGAACGGTGTTGCCATGGTTACTAAAAATAGAAATTTCTCTGAAATTCTTTAAAAATGCTACTCCTCCTACAGTTTTGGTCCGATTACAATATAATTTGGCACACAAGTAGACTACACTAAGATACATAATTCTGTGCATCAGTTTTTGATTTCGGTGAAGGGTGTTGCCGTGGTTACTAAAAATAGAAATTTCTGTGAAATTCTTTCAAAATGCTACTCCTCCTACAGTTTTGGCCCAATTTCAGTATAACTTGGCACACAAGTAGACTACACTAAGATACATAATTTTGTGCATCAGTTTTTGATTTGGATGAATGGTGCTGCCATAGTTACTAAAAATAGAAATTTCTGTGAAATTCTTTCAAAATGTTACTCCTCCTACAGTTTTGGTCGGATTTCAATATAACTTGGCTATAATTAAACTATACTAAGATACATAATTCTGTGCATCGATTTTTATTTTGATGAGTGGCAAGGAGCTTTTATTGCTGATGTAAAGTTTCGTCCCAACTGCTACTTTTCTTTTCCTTTGTTTAAAGTATAAACCAGTAGAGCTACAGTCTGTAAACAATTTTTCAAAACGCTTTAATCTCTGCAATCCTACAGTTTTGGTCTGATTTCAGTATAACTTGGCATACACGTAGACTACACTAATATATGCATAATAATAGATGACTTTAAACATTTTTTTAATTTGATTAAATCAATTTGCCATGTATTACAAAAATATTTTTTCTTTTTAATTCCTGAGATATAAATTGCTACTCCTCCTACCAGATTTTGGATTTAAAGATTTCAATATAATTAAACGAATCACACAAAACATTTAAGACTACACTTAAGACCACATAAAATAAGCTGTGTACGGTTTTTGATTTACACAGAACGGTGTTGCACATGGTTACTAAAAATAGAATATTCTGTGAAATTCCTTTTAAATGCTACTCCTCCTACAGTTTTGATCTTATTTCAATATAACTTGGCACACAAGTACACTACATTAAGATACATAAAATCTGTGTATCGGTTTTGATTTCGATGAACGGTGTTGCCATGGTTACTAAAAATAGAATTTTCTGTGAAATTCCCTTAAAATGTTACTCCTCCTACAGTTTTGATCTGATTTCAATATAACTTGGCACACAAGTAGAATACACTAAGATACATAATTCTGTGTATCTGTTTGATTTCGATGAACGGTGTTGCCATGAATACTAAAAATAGATTTTTCTCTGAAATTCCTTCAAAATGCTACTCCTCCTACAGTTTTTGTCTGATTTCAATATAACTTAGAACACAAGTAGACTACACTAAAATACATAAAATGATAAAATAGTGCATCAGTTTTTGATTTCGATGAACGGTGTTGCCATTGTTACTAAAAATAGAAATTTCTGTGAAATTCCTTATAATGCTACTCTCTACAGTTTTGGTCTGATTTCAATATAACTTGGCACACAAGTTATAAGTACAAACCAGTAGAGCTACATAATTCTGTGCATCGATTTTTATTTTGATGAGTGGCAAGGATCATTTTTCTATTTATTGCTGTTGTAAAGTTTCAAGTCCCAACTGCTACTTTTCTTTTCCTTTGTTTAAAGTATAAACCAGTAGAGCTACAGTCTGGTCTGATTTCAAGATAATCTTGGCACACAAAGTTACACTAAGATACAGAATTCTGTGTATCGATTTTTGATTTGTGTATTATTGTATCCCTAATATATGCTAAATGCTCTGCATAGATGACTTTAAACATTTTTTTTAATCTTCATTAAATCAATTACATGTATACAAAAATATTTCTTTACATTTTTAATCGGTATTGAGATATCTATGCATGTCAGATTTCTGCACCATTTACCAAATGATTTTATTTTAAAAGTGATTTAAAGATAAAAACAGAATATAATTAAACGAATCAAATCAAAACATTTAAGCTATCCAAAAATTAAGGACCACAATAGGTGAGAAAAGACTTTATCAGGTCATTATTCTATTTATTACTGTAAATACACAGCCACAGGCGATAAGGACTTTTCTGTTTGCTATAAGGTGTAGGCAACGACCACTAGAGCTATCGTATGCACATTAAGATTATTTTTTGATACTTAGAATAAGAAAAAATTATGCATCCGAGTAACCGAGTACCAGTTATAAATAGTACTCGATACTCGGATGTTCTATTGAGTACCCAGTTAACTGGGTACTTGTTGACATCAGTAATATTAGCTGCAGAACTGTAGCTCTTCGAAAGTTATGTATTGACAGACCGGAGTCTGAGAGCCACAGCACCACCATTCAAAAAACTATATTTATTGCGTACAAAAAAGTGCGCTGTTTCTCAATTTATTTTTCTGTGTTTTTAAAACTGTCCCTTTTTGTGTGCAATAAATACACAGTTTTTTTCAGTGGGTGGCACTGTAGCTCTCCAGTCTGTATATTTTTTTCGGAGAGCTACAGTTCTGCAGTTACCTTAATATATACACCTCCTGACGAGGATTGTACAAGATACAGTCTTACTCCCTAGGGAATTTTATTCATCCTTGACGGATTGTGTTCATTAAAATAATGAGTTTTCTAAATGATGTAATATACATGGTTGTTCTATTTAACAATACGTTTAAGTCTACTAAAATCCACAATCTGTAAATCATGTAAATAATAAGTCAGGAACACATTCCATCATAACTTGGTCACATTTAGTGGCAAATAATACATTGAATTTCACTTGTCACATGGCTAAGTAATTAATATAATCAATCATTTATTTGTTAAAATTTCTTAAAATTTGTATAAAATTTGTTAAAATTAATAGTTAAAATTTTAAAATAGGACGCAAGAGGAGAGGAACAGCACCTAGCCATTTCTGCAAAGGAAATACATCAATTAACCGCAAGGTTCTACAGTCCTTGGAGGGAATGAAACTAGTGGAGAAAGACACTGCAACCGGTGGCAGAAAACTGACCCCACAAGGCAGGAAGGATCTGGACAGAATTGCTGCCCAAGTGAATGAAAAGTACAACCCAAGACCATCAAAAAAGGAATGAGACTGTCAGCTTAATATGACTGGTGTCTAATAAATACATGTGATTGTAATAAGCTGTCTTGTTCTATTTTTCCAAATTCTGTCTTGGTATTTCTGTTCTGGTGAATGCCTGTCACAAGGTACAAAGAAATTGTGTGGAACTATGTTTTGAAATAGTAATTTCACTCACTTGGCAGAAAAAGTACAGTTGGTATTATTCAGGGTTGGTATGATATAAAAAAAAGACACATAATTAAGAAATAATGTCCGCGTTTTCGTGAATGTTGCAGGATAACCTCCGAGGTCGAGAAATGTTGTTTGAAAGATAAAAGCTGAGGAGTTAGTCGAGGCTTTTATATTTCAAACAACATTTCTTGATTTCGGAGGTTATCCTGCAGCATTCATGACAACAAGGACTTTATTTCCATTCTACATAGATCATGAAGATCACTAAAATATGCCTGATCGTTTCCTCTATAGAGAAACAAAATAGGTCACCATGTCTTGATTACGCTGTTCCATTTAACACCAGAGGGAAAATTTATTTGCTTACCTGTGTGTGGAATGCAGACAATTTGAGCTTTCGTTGCATTAGAAATAGCCTTTTTAAATTTCAAATTTGTTCGTTATATGTATTGATTAATTTTAATGAATATACAATAACAAAATCATGTTCCTGTTTAACTGCTTTATTGGTGTTTAAATGTGTAGGGAGGTCTGTGGAGTAGCCCTGATTGGCTATAAAAACTGACATTCATCAGCAACTTGATGCAATTTACAGTGTTCAGACTGCAAAAGACGACACATCTATGTGGTCTAAACAAGTATTTCATTTTAGAGTCAATTATTTCAACTGTACAGGTTTGATACGTGTTTCTGATCTGATAATTTTTGTTGACTTTCGTGGTTTATTGGCAAATAATCTCCGCGGCATTTCTTTGATCTCTGCAATAATTGTGGTAGAATTATAGATAAACCTTGGTCATTTCCAACAAAGGGGGTGAAATGACACCCATACATATTAAAAGAGGTCACCTCATCTGAATCGCTGTATTTTTTTCCACGCAAATGGAGGAACTTTTTTTTACCCCTTTTAATAACTGTAAAATCACATAATTTTCAGGGGTCACATTTTCGGGATTTGAGGAAAATATACTGAAAGGAAAAAGAAATGCAGAGCAAACTTTTGAGGTGAATTAAGTTTATTTTTCTTTTTATAGGTCATCTGGGTAAACTCAGGCGACCTATTGCTATCTGTAGTCAGTTGTAAACTTTGAGAACATTTTCAGCTTCTTTTCTGGAACCACAGAACCAATTTCAACCAAAATTGGTATACAGCATCTATGGGTTAAATGGAACAAAAATTGTGAATTTCATGGTCCCTGCCCCCCTAGGGCCTTAGAGGTGGGGCTAAAACCACCAAAATGGATGTCATCTTTAAAAATCTTTTTCTTAACTCCTGGACATCCAGTAGTCAAACTGTTGACATGACTGGAATAAGCAGTGAACCCTCTACCAAAATTATGAAATTCATGGCCCCTGGGACAGGGGTTCTGGTGTTAGAGCGGGGCTATATAGATCATATAGTGAAATGCATTATTTCTTTATACTAGTAAATCTTTTCTGCTCCTGGGTATTAAACAAACTAGCTAAGTACATAGTATTATGATGAGCAAGAGTGCCTCTTCCAAAATTGTGAGTTTCATGCCCTTGGGTCAGGGATTCTGGTATTAGGGTGGGGCTCTATTTGTTTATATAGTGAAAATACATTTATTCTTTGGAAATCTCCTGTGCTCCTGGGTATTAAACAAGCTAACTAAGTACATTTTTATGAAAAACAAGGGTGCCTCTTCCAAAATTGTGATTTTCATGGCCCCTGGGTCAGGGATTCTGGTATTAGGGTGGGGCTCTAATTGATTATATAGTGAAAAACTGAAAATACATTAATTCTTTGAAAATCTGCTACTCTGCTCATGGGTATTAAACAAATTAAGTACCTTGTTATGAAGAACAAGAGTGTCTTTTCCAAAATTGTGAAATTCATGGCCCCAGGATCAGGGGTTCTGGTATAAGGACAAGGCTCTATTGATTTTATAGTGAAAATACATTAATTTTTAGCTCTACTGGTCAGAGACCAGAAGAGCTTATGCGATAGTAATGCGTCCGGCGACCGTCCGTCTGTCTGTCTGTAAACAATTTTTCAAAATGCTACTCCTACTACAGTTTTGGCCAGATTTCAATATAACTTGGCACACAAGTAGACTACACTAAGATACATAATTCTGTTTATTATACTTCTGTTAAAATGTTTCCTATATAAAGTTCAGAAGGTAAAATAGCTATCTTTTATAGTTCACGCATAGCAAAGCTGTGAAATTCTTTCAAAATGCTACTCCTCCTACAGTTTTGGTCTGATTTCAATATAACTTGGCACGCAAGTAGACTATACTTAGATACATAATTCTGTTTATTATACTTCTGTTAAAATGTTTCCTATATAAAGTTCAGAAGGTTAGCTATCTTTTATAGTTCACGCATAGCAAAGCTATACCTATAGTTTTTGCTATCCACCTACATGTTTTTGCCTCCAATTTTGATTTCCATATTCATAATGACTTAAGTAGCAACGCCATCATGTTTTCAGATTATTCTTGCAGTATTATCTTACTCCTAAAAAATTCAAACCTCAGAAATTATAATTATACATCAGTATGATAAAACGCTTATCCACTGGGTGTGAGTGGGATAGCTCTTTTATCAAACCCTTGACAGAGACTATTCCCCTCGGGCAAGCCCTGTTAGTTCTCTGTCGCGTGTTTGATAAAAGAGCTACTACAAAATAGATTTCGAATTTGGTTACTAAAAATAGTTTCTGTGAAATTCTTTCAAAATGCTACTCCTCCTACAGTTTTGGTCTGCTTTCAATATAACTTGGCACACAAGTAGACTACACTAAGATACATAATTCTCTGTATCAGTTTTTGATTTCGATGAACGGTGTTGCTGTGGTTACTAAAAATAGAAATTTCTGTAAAATTCTTTCAAAATGCTACTTTTCCTACAGTTTAGGTCTTATTTCAATATAACTTGGCACAAGTAGACTACATTAAGGTACATAATTCTTTGTGTCAGTTTTTCACTTTAATGAACGGTGTTGCCATGGTTACTAAAAATAGAAATTTCTGTTAAATACTCTCAAAATGCTACTCCAAATACAATTTTAGTCTGATTATAATATAATGTGGCATGCAAGTAGACTACACTAAGAACATAAAGAGACTTAATCAAGGATCATTATTCTATTTATTGCTGTTGTAAAGTTTCATTTCCCAACTGCTTAAGTACTTTTCTCTTCCTTTAGTATAAGTACAAACCAGTAGAGCTTCAGTCTCGACAGAGACTTCTGGTTTGAAAATATTCTTCTCTGCTCCTGTAGTTTATAAACTAACCAATATATAGTCATATTGAATAAGACTGCATCTTCCATAATTGTAAATTTTATGGCCTCAGGGTTATGAAATTCTTTTTATTTATTTTGAAACTTTACAACATGCAGCATTAAACAGAATTATGTGTATGTATCTTTGTGTAGTCTACTTGTGTGCCAAGATATATTGAAATCAGACCAAAACTGTAGGAGAGTAGCGTTTTGAAAGAATTTCACAGAAATTTCTGTTTTTAGTAACCATGACAACACTGTTCATCGAAATCAAAAACCGATGCACTAGAATATGTATCTTAGTGTAGTCTACTAGTCTACTTGTGTGCCAAGTTACATTGTATATTGAAATCAGACCAAAACTTTAGCATCCTCAACTTTAGGAGGATTAGCTTTTTGAAAAATTGTTTACAGTTAGACATACAGATAGACAGACAGAGGGACGGATGACGGACACCTTACTATCGCATAAGCTCGTAGAGCTAAAAATCATGACCCCTGGGGGTAGGGAATCCAAGTTTTACATTGAAAAATAGAGGGAAAATCTTTAGATATCTTCTTATCAAGAACCACTTGGCTAGAAAAGCTGAAACTTATGTGGAAGCATCCAGGGGTAGTATAGATTCTAAATTGTTCAAATCATGACCGCCGGGGGTTGGGCGGGGCCACAATAGGGAATCCAAGTTTTATATTGAAATATAGAGGGAAAATATTTAGAAATCTTCTTCTCAAGAACCACTTGGCCAGAAAAGCTGAAACTTATGTGGAAGCATCCTGTGGTAGTGTAGATTGTTAAAATAATGAGGGGGCAGGGGGTACCGTATGGTGGGACCAGAATAGGTATTAAAAGGGGGAGAAATATGGTAAAGAACGGCATCACCAAAATTACTCAGGTGAGCTATGTGGCCCATGGACCTCTTGTTCTTAAGAAAAGCAAAGGCATGATTGGTCATATTTTAATGGAAGCATCCTCAGGTGTAGATTCAAGTTTGTTCAAGTCATAACCCTAGAAGGTAGGGTGGAGCCACGATGGGGGATCAAAATTTTACACAGGAGTATTTGATAGAAAAAAATCTTTTTCTCAAGAACAGAAAAGCCTTGATTAGACATACTGATATGGAGCTATCCTCAGGTAGTGTAGAATTAATTCAAATGAACCTCCCCTCCCCGGGGTAGGACTGGGCTACTATCTTCTGCTCAAGAACAGCACAGACATTTGTTATATCGATATGGGAGCATCATCAGGTAGTTTAATATTCAATTCCCCTCCCCTGTAAAGTTTTCAATACTGAACTGATTTTTGCTTTTTTCCCTAGCCAATGTGCTCAGGTGAGCAATATGGCCCATTGCCTCTTGTTTAAAAGTTTCATGCTCAAGAACCACTGAACCAGGTAAAATGCAACATATTCACATGGATTCTTAAGTAGTGTAGACTCATATTTGTTAAAATTATAACCCTCAGGGTTAGGGTGGGACCACAATGGACTATTAAAGTTTTACATAGCAACAGCAAAAATATCCAGAACCAATGGGCCAAGAAAGATGAAACGTGGAATCATCCTTAGGTAATGTAGACTCGAGTTTGTTAAAAATCATAAGCCCCAGGGTTTGTTTGGTCAACTATGAGTGATCAAAGTTTTACATAGGAATGCATAGTTTTAAAAAAATCAAAGTTAATCATATTATAAAGGGAAAATTGTCAAGTCTCCATTATTTTTGTATAAAAAGCGAATTGGAATATCAGCAATGCATTTTCTAATTGCAAATTGATCAACAAATATATTTTAGGTTAAAAACGATAGGTATCCTGGCATTCAGAGAAATTGTCATTATTTTTATACTTATTTGGTATTTTTTGTCTTCTATTTTTGTCATGTTTTCTATAAAACATAGTGTAAAAGGCTTTTGCTTTTATTGCAAGACACCACAAATCACTTATTTCATATCATGCTAATAAGCATTGGTATCTAAGGCTGGATTCATGAAAATCTTATTTCTTTAAAACTGTATTATTTTTTTTTTCTTTTATAGGGTACAAATGTCAACTTTTGTAAGACCTTTTCTAAGACTTACAAAAACTTTCAGTCTTATAAAGATAAATAAAATGAAAATTGTTGTATGAAAAAATTTCATTTTCAAGGTTCATTTTAATGCATTTTAAATTAAATATTAATTTTTGGAGTTATCCTTCCTGGCTGAGGATCGAATATCCTTAAGTAGTGTTAATTCAAGTTTGTTCAAATCATGACCACTGGGGGTAGGGCGGGACCACAATGGGAATATCTTGGAAAAATATTCTACTCCAAAGCCACTGGGCCAAGAAAGTTGAAACTTATGTGGAAACATTTTCAGTGAGTGTAGACCGAAATTTTTAGAGTGTACAACAATGAATCGAACTGGGGATGAAATGTAAAATGTGAATATATCGAGTACAGACACCTGACGAATGGTACACCCGCCTCCACCCCATTTCCAGCTACTATGAATTTTTATTAGACACAAAAACTTATCAAAAATACATGATTTCCTAGTTTATCTTTATATTTCGATATCTGATATCATTTTCCGCTTTTGTTAAGATTTAGATATTGGCCTTATACTGTATATACCGTATAGGGTAATTTGAGAAGGGCAGGCGGGGCCATAGTTGTGGTAAAAAAAATTAATTGCCAAAGCTTCTTGATGAATCGCCCGTGAATTAACGTCACACACACACCCTCACACACACACAGTATCTATGAATTTACGACCTTGACCTTTTGACCCCAAAATATGGGTCTTCCTTAGGCCACGGGGAGTTAAAATTTCACTGCAAAAGTTTAAAGGCTTCTAGAGATAGTAATAAAACACAGAATTTATGGTCTTGACCTTTAACGTCAAAATCTTCGGAGTTTGTAAAGTTTCATTTCAAAAGCTAACGCACTTCATCAAATATGCCTAGTATTGCCTACGTGACAAGTCTGTGTGATTTACACACCAATAACTCAAGAACATTCCTAGAATAATATATTGATATTCATGATAGGCTGTGTACGTATATTATTTTTTTTCAACATGTAAAAAAATACTTATAGTTATTTTTATGTACCTTTATGCGCAGAAATGTAGAAGAAGAAATTATGTTCATATGAAAATTGCAGTAGAATGGCTGAATTTTGTATCAAATTGCGTTCTTTTTTACCCGGCATAAAATTTTATTTTCCGCTGAAAGGTATTCTCTTTTTTTCATTTTTATTGATAATAAAATCGTTGAATTTAAAATATCTCAATACAGCTATTCTATATGCTGTTCAATAATCTGAATTAGTTCTTGAATAACTTTGGATTTTCATCTATTGATTTGTATGACACAAAACTATAAAGACAGGATCAAGTGCGACTTCATATCTTGATGATAAAAGAAGCATTTGTTTACTTCTTGTTTCGCGAAAGTACCGTTATCTTATCTTAAATTCCTTCAATTCATTTAAACTGTTAATATTTGTTCACTCGATACTTATTTATATCGATAAAGTTACCTTTCATGATCTGCCCAAAATCTTGGGAACGTGCAATTCACAATATAATGTAGAAAAGATACCCTGGTACATGAATAAAAAGAATAAAAAAAGAAAACATACATTAATTGTGACGTCACAATTCAAAACGCAGCGTTGACGACGCTAAAATACATTGATAACAACTAGAAACGCGTAGTTACTGTGAATGATGTTAGAAAGAACCCACAAGGATTATGACTTACATCCGACATGTTATCCATACTCGTCACACAAATGGTAAGTTTCTATTAGATATATTTTCTTTTCAGAGTGTGTATATCTAAAGAGAGTGTGGTCTACTGGGTTGAGAAAATATTCTGAAACCCTACAACCCCCCCCCCCCCCCCCCCCCCCCCCCCCCCAAAAAAAAAAGCAAAAACCAAAGATTTCGGATCGCAGGGAAAAGTAACTGCGACATGATTTAAAGTAAAGCGGAGATAGGTGTATGCTTCAGAATGCCCATAGCTCATGATATATAGCTATAGAAAAAAATATTCAAACTGTGATAACGTCAGTTTAATTTACCTCTGAGACTTACTCGCTGCAGAACTAGCTCTTCAAAAAAAAAATATATCGAAAGATCGAACATCCATTCAGTTTTTTCAGACAGTGAGCTACAGGATCAGCTGCTAGAAAGTAACACGCTAACTACTACGCTGTCCAACTCGTGAAGAAATGTTTGTGACATGGACATTAACTAAATTGACTTAAGTACATGTATTTCTCGGATAAATACTAATGTTAATGTCATAAAAGTATATTTTTACGACAAAATAGGTTTATGCTTCATTTTTTGTAACCCAAAAAATCTGTGTATTTGTCCGCAAACTTTTAAAATGAACTTTCCAAGAAATTTTTCCTCATTTTACTAAATATGAAGTTTATAAAGTAAATATTTACCTTTTGTATAAGAGATATTAGGCCTTTATACAAGAGAAGATTGTAAAATGATAAGAATCAACTTCAATTCATGGTGTCAAGTTCACTGTACGAGGGTTGTCCAAAAAGTTCGTGGACAATGACGTTTTTGTGAAAATAAATGGTTCTATATAAATCTGTTATATATCAAAATATTTCTTATGAAAAAACAAATCAAAATGATATGATTTTTATTGATGGAACGTAATATATATCTGTAAAAATCGGGGTCTTTAAAGGTTGCAGATAGTGCGCGCAGATCAAGGTTAAAATGCCATAAAATCTGATATAAAGCGTTTGAATTAAAATGATTATTATGTTCCCCAAACGAAGTTGGGGAACATATTGTTTTTACTCTGTTTCTTATTAAAAAGACCTTATTGTTATTCGTCTGTTTTTTATTATTATTATTATTATTATTTTTCTTTTTTTCAAGTTAGAGCGATATCTCAGCTGTGCGTGGACGGATCTAAAAGATTTTTACAGGGATGATGCATCATGAGAATATCTCCAGACGTGTTTTTCTTTTTTTCGAAATTCACCTCCGTTCGCGATTTTGGGGGATTTTTGTTTTTTTTAAAAGGCAATTTGTCCAGCAGTTTTCTCGAGAACAGCTGAAGATATGAAAGTGAAACTCACTGAGGTAATAGAACATCAAACTCCAATCTGAACGACGACCTTTATTTTTCGTCGTCGGCACTTCCGGTCGCAAACGGAAGTGAATTCAAAAAGTCCAATTTTTCAACTTTTTTGTTTTTAAATATTTTTCTTTAGGATTTTCAGGGTTTATAGTGTGTCTAATGAGAATTTTAAATATGTGTTCCGTGTCTTGATGCGTGCATATATTGAAAAGATATGACCGAACCAAACTTTGTCCCACTGTCGGGGGTTCGAAAAAATTTTTTCTTTGTTTCTGTCATTTTTCAATTGCAAATGCCTTTTCTCACTTTTATAACATGTATAAAATATTTTGCCGATTTTTAAAAGCTATATTTAAAGATATTTTGAGGTTTACCTGTAATAATCATGATATATGTTGAGAGACTGCTGTAAATGAACGTAAACAAAAAAAATTCTGAAATGAGATGAGGCAGCTTAAAATCGGTCGGAAGACATCTAATTAATTTTTCTTCTTCTTCTTCTTCCTGGGTATATGAAAACTTAGGTAAAACCTTTTTAGGGTCAGTAGACATGTAATGTAGATTTGCGGAATCAAGGTCATTTTGCGCGCACGTGCTTGCAAGAGCGCGCACGTGCAATACGTGAAATGACCAATATAATAGATATAGCCGTAACTTTTCTATTTTTTGATGAAATGCTTTGAATTCCATTATGAAAGGATATATTAGTAGTGTAGACATGACGACATGGTCTTTATAGCAAGATCTCACGCGCATGCACGTGCGCTTCTCTCTGATGAAACTAAAGACATAAAATCCTTTGAAATTTTGAACATAGTCATACGTTATGAAGATCTACAGCATGAATATAAGAATTATCATAAAATCATGCGCATGCACATGTGCTGTAATCTGATTGGCTGAAACTTTAAATGCCTATAACTTTTTTGGTTCTCAACAAAACGGAATGAAATTTAGAATATGAATAGGTATGATGGATTACTACATTATGCTACTATCAAAATGGAATGCAAGGACACGCATGCATGCACGTGCACGCGCACAATATGCAAAATGACCAATATATTTGAAAAACGGTAACATTTATATTTCTTATGATTTGTCTAATTGATTCTCACGACACAAAGAAATGTTAATGGTTAAGACAACCTGTTATGATCATCTTGCATGTGCATGCACGTGCGTGCGCGTGCAATGAGTTAAATAAAATATAGTTGATATCATTGTAGCTTTAATAATTCTTATATGAAATTCTTTGATACTGAGTATATTTTAAAAATGTCTTACAGGAAAATGGCACAAAAAGAGTTTTGGGGAGCGTTTGGGGAACATCTGTAACGGTCCCCGTTACAATTAAAACTAGTTTTCTATATGAAACAAGTCAAAACTTAATGAAAATTATATGTAACAAAATAAAGAGGCTATCATCGTTTTCTGATATCTAGAGTATCGCTTACTATATAGACATTGAAAATACCAAACAAAGACTGTAACAAATATGTAGTGTGTATGTGTCAAAACTCGACGAAAAAATCGACGTCGGACGTTCGAACGGGGCAGCGTCCAATCAAAAAATATGTTTTTATACGAAAAAAAAACGAAGTAAGAGACAGACTTTTTTGATAAAACAACTTAAAATTATTGAAAAATATTTAGTTTATTGATTTGAAATTGGTACATACGATTTTTCAACGTTGTGTGCAAATTCAAAGACACTCAAAGAAAATATAAACACGTGTAATTTGCTGAAAATGGAGATTTCTATTCATGACGTTGTTATAAATCTAGCGCAGCGTCGGACTCATCGTCTCAAGCCACGGTCCGGAGTTCGCATATATAGCTCTCTCCTAGGAGAGGAGCGTACATTTTGGCCGTGGTTTGCGACGATGCGTCGGACCAGGCTGTGCAGTTTGTGTATACAAACTGTTTATGTTGATGACGCTCGTAATTTTTTGTGAATTATTTTGAATTTTAAAAATTAAATGAATTATAATTTATACGTAAAGATTTTTGATAGCACTTGGAAGTGTGTCGCCATAAAAAAAAAAGTAGTGTGTGTCCATGAACATGTGTTATAATTCAAAATCCAAATGCTGACGTTATAATGAAATTAGCTTGACGTCAGACTGGTCCATGCGCACTATCCGCGACCTTTGAAGACCCAAATTTTTAACAAAAATATTAAGTTCCATCAATAAAAACTAAATCATTCTGACTTGCTTTTTCATAAGAAATATTTTGATATACAATAGATACATATAAAATCATATATTTTAACAAAAACGTCATAGTCCTCGAACTTTTTGGACAACCCTCGTATATGTATATATAAAAGCAAATAAAAAAATGTTTTATCCTGCCGGTCTCCCATAGTTGCTGCAGGAGTTTGACCAAAATAGTCAAATATATGTAATGGAGTAACTAACAACACCCCCCCCCCCCCCACACACACACACACACAATAGGTTTTTCAGTCTCAAAATAATTTTGTGTTGGCTTGGTCGAGAAAAATTATACCTGAGGTGAAAAGCACCGGCTGTATTTCATTTCCGGAATTTTAGGTAATTATCAACTTTTCATTTCCGACATTTTTTAGTTTTCATTTCGGACATTTTTTTGTTTTCATTTCCGACATTTTTCAAATACATATGTAGTGCCTATATTAACAAATTTGATAACTTTACTTATGAAAAATTTGAAGGATTAAATCATAAATAAATATATAATTGAAATCCAATTTTGTAAATCTATTAGTGACTTGGACATAAGTATGGTGCTGTCACTGACATATAATTAAGTGCACATTAAATGTGGTGAAAAAATTTTATGCTCATTGAACACTTTCACCTAGACAAAGTGCTACATGTATGCATATATATATGTATAGATGTTTTTTATTAATATTTTGGTATAAATACTTTTAAAATTCCATTTTCTTTTACTTAGAAACCATAGAATTGCCGCACAGGTAAATTCCGGAAATGAAAAGAAAATTATGTCGGAAATGAAAATAAAAAATGTCGGAAATGAAATAAAAAAAATATCGGAAATGCTATGCATATTTCCGGAAATGAAATGCAGCGGAAAGCACCTCCCATCCCATGGACAAATTCTTGGATTCGCGCCTGTTAGAGCATCAAAAGATAGTAGAGGGACGGTTTTTAAACATATGTTACAGTTGTCACAATCTTTACAGGAAAAAGTGGAATCTGTATACTATTATCCACGGAGCGTGATTCTCTTAAACATGCAATTATGTTGAATTTGCAGTTATCCTCTGCATCTGTTTTCATTCAAAACTTACAAACACAGTTTCAAAGTGTTCGTATATCTTGTAGATATTTAATTCATTGTACAACGTATAAGTATATAACCGAACAGAATAATTAAAATTTAATTCGTTGTGATTAAGAGAAGTAGTACGAGTATTAAATAATACTTAAGCTAGAACTGCACATGTTTAATTACCCGTATTTGACCTCTCGGAACCTGATATTTAACAGGATTGAGACATTACATTCACAACACCTTGAGGAGAACACTAAATCCGTAACTACTGCCAGACTGAAATGTTAAAGTGACTTTTTAATGCCATAACTACGATTTTTTTCTAATGGATGTGATCTGTCTTCCTTTTGAGAAAATATATAGTTGTCGTTGATCAATTTTTTTCAATATGGTCAGCATTCCAGAAATTCCGCAACCAAAACGGCAAGTATTCTCTCAATGTTATTCAAACCCCCCGATCAGCTAATACAAAGGCAATCCTAAATTATAATCATCATCAGTCGTTTGTAGTATTCATTGCCTGCCTATGTCCATGTGATTGCGTTTCATTAGAGAGACAGGCAGACACCTGGACAGACGGACGGACGGACAAATGCATGAAGGAAGTCGTTTAAGTTGGTTTTAAATTATCACGGAAATAGATTTCAAGACTATTATAAAACTGGATAAGAACTCTATATATCTTCCGTCTTTCATTAAAGAAAACAAGTTTGAAAAATATAGACATACTCATTTAACTGGCGATATTGAGAAGGGGGTATAAATGATGCTCATAATAATTTATACAAGTTTTAGATAAAAGATATTGAATTAAGATTTAAATGTTGTTTTTTTTCATTTGACATTTGTAAGGGTAAGTCAATGAATCTGACACAGAAATCACTCATTCAATTTGTTTCGGTCTTCTTTAAATATATAGATCTATCTACTGATTATAATAAAATTGAGAAGACATACGTTTGTACATGGTGGCGAGAGGTGTCGTCACACACGATGAAATAGGGAATTTTAGGGATGGGTTGAGTTGTTGGACTCTTATAAATAAAATCCAAATTGATAATCTCAAATCACAGCTCAATGACTATCAATTAAATTTGACTTACCAGAAAATAACTGATATAAAATTGCGCATAATATGATTATTGATATTAAAATGTGTTTTAGGAAGGGTTGTGACAAGCCTCCCCCAACCAGAATTCGTGAATCCGCTTATAAAAATCATTCGTCTTTAAAAAATATTTGTTGATTTTACTTCCTTAACAATCCAAGAAATATTGTTCATTTAGGTCTGGGAATACAAAATTTCATATTGAGACTATAGATAAGAATTCATAAATTGTAATACTGAATTGAAGTCATCCAAATGTCTTGAAATTTGATATGATTTTCATGTAATAAATGTAAAATTAACGAGTATAGCAAAAATTGAAAATTTCCAGATATTACAATCGAGAGAGTTGGCTCACTTATTTAATACTATACCCTTTGGTATCTATTTTTCAGGCATGTAATATTTGTTCGTTTATTTTATTATATTATCCATACATATCTTCTCTCCACTGCTTTGTCAGTAAGGAGAAAAAAAGTTCATTCAAATTCAATTCTTATTTTGGCACAAAAGCATATATATTACATAATCCTGCCAGGAAGTGACTTAACAATCCTTCATATACTCTATATTTATTGTCCCCCGCTTTTGCGAAAACGAGGGGACATTAAATCTCATTCGCCTATCCGTCTGTCCGTCCGTCACAAAAACTTTAACCTTGCCCATAACTTCTGATTGAAAGGAGCTGTGGCTTTCATATTTCACTTGTGTATTCCTTGTGACAAGACCTTTCTTTGGGTACCACCAAATTTGACCTTTTGACATTGGCCTTGGAGTTTGTCCCACTTTTACACAAACATTCTTAACTTTTACTTTAGCCATAACTTTTGAACGGTAGAAACTAAGGCTTTTATATTTCACACATTTATTCTTTGTGGCAAGGCCTTTTATTGGATACCAACAAGTTTTACCTTTTTACCTTGACCTAGGAGATATCTACTTATGACAAAACTTTAACCTTGGCCGTAATCTTTGAACGGTAAGGGTTAGGGCTTTCTTACTTTACATATGTACATGTAATCCTTATGAAAAGACCTTTCATTGGATATCAAGAACATTGACATATGTACATGTAATCCTTATGAAAAGACCTTTCATTGGATATCAAGAACATTGACCCTTTGACCTTGACCTTGGAGTTTGGTCTACTTTTTAAAAACTATGACAATGGCCATAACTTTTGAACAGTAAATTTTAGGACTTTCATATTTCACATATGTGTTCTTTGTGGCAAGAACTTTCATTTGATACAAACAACATTGAACTTTTGACCTTGACCTTGGAGATTTCCGTACTTATGAAAAAACTTTAACCTTGGCCATAACTTTTGAACGGTAAGGGATAGGGCTTTCATACTTGACATATTTAATCCTTGTGACAGGACCTTTCATTGGATATCAAGAACTTTGACCTTGAACTTGGAGTTTGACCTACTCTTTAAAAACTTAAACCTTGGTCATAACATTTGAACGGTTAGGGCTAGGGCTTTTATTCTTCACATATGTAATACTTGTGAGAAGACCTTTCTTCATAAACCAACTACCTTGACCCTTTAACCTTGGAGTTTGACGTACATTTCAAAAACTTATCCCTGGCCATAACCTTTTGAACAGATGGTGTTAGGCCTTTTATAACAATCGTATTTCTTGTGAGAAGACCCTACTTTGGGTTATAATGTATTCAAATTGCATTTAAGAAAAGTTTAATCTTAACTTTGTTGCCATACGGGTCATCAGTGTTTCACAAACACATCTTGTTCCTTATATTGAGAAGAGATAGGACTTTTATATTTGACATGTGCATTACTTGTGACAAGATATTTCCGAGGATGCTATGATTTCTGATCCCTTGACTTGACCTTCACGACTGACCTTATTTAAAAAAAAATCAACTTCAGCGATAATTTTTAAATGATATTTGATAGGGCGTTCATTTTGACACAATATGTCGTAAAACAAATGAAATCTCACCCACAAAGACACCGAAAGCGAAAGACCACAGTTCTTTGAATTTGCTTGTTAAGACGGGTTTATATTGGAGTAGGCTGTTTAAACCGATAAAAAAGTGTTACACATAATCCTCTATAATTGTTGCAATTTCCTGGATCAAATTTTATTTATTGAGAGGTTCCATAATTCTGGCATTCTGCTAGTCTGAAGAATTTTGATAAAAGTTATACCAGTCTACACAGAAAAACACCAGCAGTTATTTTATTAAATTCATTTGGAATTACGACTCAAACCAGAACATACATTTTCAACATTCCAAGCTTGACATTCTTACTTGTACTTATATATATTTATAATTATATAGATCTCTAGCGGTGTAAATGGAAAAAAAAATCTATAGTTAATTTTTTTTAGTGCAACAAGGGTTTATTTCATTAAAGTCAAACGAGACGTTCCTCAATATCTGTTTTGTATATCTTCATATAAATGTATGAAAAATATTCAATATTTTAATTACATTCAGATTTCTAAACCAGTTTCTAAACGTTTTTTTAAAAATCCGAACACTTAAACATTTGAAATTGGAAAATTATTTTTCTTCCCAAAAGGATTATATAAGAAAAACTACCCCTGGTATCTTTCAGAAATGCCTGGTAAGGTACCTCATTTTTTTGTGAGTAAACATGTTTAAGTAGCAATAATAAACTCTTGGAAAATTTTGTATATTATTAAGGAACGTCTCGTCTGTACTTAATAGTTACAATTAATTTTTTTTTTCTAGGGTTGATGAACTCATTACTGCTTCTACAGAGTTAGCGAAAAAACTCAAAAAGAAAAACAAAGAAGAGAGGTTGCCATGTTTGAATTTAGGAGCAACCGGCGATAAGCAAGATAAGTAGGTTTAATTTCTCAATCAGATTTATACACATCTGCACTGCACTTTAGCTTTCGAGCTAAAAGCTTTTTCATCAGTAAAATAGAATAAATTATATACCTTAGTATGTAATATTGTTTTTTATCCTGCAACTACCCCTTGCATTGACCTAATAAAGGTAACCTAATATTTAAAACCAAAGCTTTATCCGGTCACTGCCCTAATAAAGCCTCGTGCATGTATTCCGACGTTCTAAAAGCATTGTGACGTCATATATACTGCAATGTTTATGGCGTCATAGTTTTCAACTGCAGAGATGTGCCTAAATCTGTCGAAAATAGCTTGTTTTGGACGTTCAAATGTAAAATTTGGTTGCAGGATAAACAAAATACATGATAACTGTCTTAAAATATAAGCGGCAAGCCTCGCCCTCTATCACGTTTTCTTACCCTCGCCCAAATATCGCTTATATATTTCAAGATAGTAACCATGTATTTTATATATCTTTTTCATGTTTTTCAGTTTTCCTTAAGACAATGTGAATATGAATTAATAAAATTATATTTTCACAGTGTGAAAAACACCCGACTTTGAATTTCTCCATTATTAATTTCCCATAAGAAATTGACTCTATGCTGGCTTTGTGTTCATAATAAGATTTTTTTTTAAATTCCGTTGTCCTGTTCTTTCCGTCTTTCATTTGTTCATTTCTTGTTCATGTCAATAACTCTACACATTGTATTTGCAGCTCTGATATCAAACAATTATGTACTTATCAATGAAAAATAATTCGAACAATATCATTGTTTTCACATTGTGTTAAAGCCAACACATTTCTTTGATTTTGAAACTAGAAAAAAAAATCTTGTCAACTCCATTTGACAAATTTCTTGTGTACATAAAAGCACCGAAAGCTATTTACCGAGGTTTACCTTACAAAGATTACTTTGAATCTAGAAAGTTAAGGTTGTGTAAATTTAAAGTATCAATCTAAAATCAAGGGAAAAGCACACATGTATATTGTTCCATTGAATGGTTGATAGCCTTTTGTACTAACGTTTTCTTATATTACAACATACTCGTTAACAGATTTGATTTTAAAATCCCTACTGGTCGTTTCCATTCTCAACAAGTAATGTGAGCTTCTTTGGAGATTTCTTAATATAACATGTATAAGTTGATGTAAATATAACACCTAATCAACTCAGAATACTGGACAGTATTTAGATTCACACTGTAGTGTATTAACATGGAATACTTGCCAAAAACTCCTTCTCTGTGGCCAGTATCAGAAAAACCACGATATCTTCGGTAATGTATCACCTAGGACGGTTCAAATTCTTTTGATTTTTAGACGTGATTTTTTTAATTTTTATAACTGTTTTATTTCACGATTTTTTTCTAATGGTATATGATACAATAAAAATAAGTCTAAAAAGTACAAGGTTGAACCAGTGCAAAATTATATATCAGTAATTATTATCTGAACATCGTAATCGAATAAATCTGATTGGGTTGGTTTGTGTTACGTGTTTAATTATAGTTTACCGATATTGACTAATGTTACCAAGGGAAAAAATAAACTAAATGAATTAAACAAAATAAGATCAATTCGGGAAAAATCCAAGCCTGACATTCAAAGTGGACATTAAAAAGCACAAATTCTTTATAGTCGCTGTTTGTCTCTTATTTGTCCCATAAAAAATAATATAACATGTCAAATGTGATTGACCAATCAATATTTATATCAACTTCACAAAAAGCATATCAACCTTGCACTTCATGCTCGATCGGTATGTTCATGTATATGGTTTGCCATCGTGAAAGGACAATACATGTATTTGTACATTTGAAGACAACACTTGGCACAGTGAGCTAAACCTGTATATGGATAATATGTTTTGTATATAAAAAACATTTATTGAATGAGCTCTGGGGCAAAATGGGTTTTGTCGACCCTCGAACCGAACTGTCTGCCTTCGGCCTAACGGCCTCAGGCAAACAGTTTGGTTCTTGGGTCCGACAAAACGCATGTTGCCCCCGAACTCAGTCGATAATGAATTAGGGAATAACTATCTTCTATTTTGGTATTTGCGACCGTTAATGCTGATTTAACGGTCGCAAACTGAGTTTTACCGGCGACGCGTAAGCGGAGCCGGTGAAACGGATGTTTGCGACCGTTAAATCAGCATTAACGGTCGCAAATACCAAAATAGAAGCAATCTATGCATTCTGTTTGTAGTTTATGTCTTATTTTGTTGAGTTTTGTGACATGAAATACGTCACGGAGCATTGTGTTTTTGCGTCGCTCTATTATGACGTCACAGTGAAAAGCTTTCACTCCCGTTAATGCTCGTTTTACTGCTTCAAACAAAGCACATTAGCCAGTCAAAATGAGTTTTACAAACCATTTGCATTAGAATGTATTTTATTCCCTTCTTTTACGGAATTTGGTGTGTACTCTATTTCAAAAAATGGACACGAGAAGTCATGACCTCCGCGATATACTGTGCAAACCTGTTGCTAGCTGTTGTCCCACAGATACATGTAGTTTAAGAAATAATCAATATACCCCTACCCCTTTTTAAATGACTACAGATACACTGTTTGGAGGAAATTTGATATGAACCATTTGTGAATCCTAAGATATAACGCTCATAAATATCTATGACTGTTTTACAGAAAGAGGTGCTCAAAAATTTCAACATGGAACACGGAGAACCGCTTTCGCTTCAAAGTTTTAGACATGTCGCAACGGCCTATTGAAAGACCGCCATTTATAGTTACAACTCTGGATTCTAGGAAACACAATCCTCAATCTAAACAGATATTTCATATACACAGAATAAACGCTAAGGTACTGAATTGTACTCACACATGCATGTTAGTGTAGGTAAGAAAGTTAACTGTAATCATTGGTCAGGATAACTGTAATATCAGGTCACTGTAGGATGTTAACTTAACTGTAAACAAAGATTAGTGTAATCACAGGTCAGTATAAGTAAGGATGATTACTTTAACTATAATCACAGGTCAGTGTAGGTAAGGATGATTAATTTAACTATAATCACAGGTCAGTGTAGGTTAGGATGATCAATTAACTGTAATCACAGGTCAGTGTAGGTAAGGATGATTAATTTAACTATAATCACAGGTCAGTGTAGGTAAGGATGATTACTTTAACTGTAATCAAAGGTCAGTGTAGGTAGGATGATTACTTAACTGTAATCACAGGTCAGTGTAGGTAAGGATGATTACTTAACTATAATCACAGGTCAGTGAAGGTAAGGATGATTACTTAACTTAATCACAGGTCAGTGTAGGTAAGGATGATTAATTTAACTATAATCACAGGTCAGTGTAGGTTAGGATGATCAATTAACTGTAATCACAGGTCAGTGTAGGTAAGGATGATTAATTTAACTATAATCACAGGTAAGTGTAGGTAAGGATGATTACTTTAACTATAATCACAGGTCAGTGTAGGTAGGATGATTACTTAACTGTAATCACAGGTCAGTGTAGGTAAGGATGATTACTTAACTATAATCACAGGTCAGTGAAGGTAAGGATGATTACTTAACTTAATCACAGGTCAGTGTAGGTTAGGATAATTACTTAACTGTAGTCACAGGTCAGTGTAGGTAAGATGATTAATTAACTGTAATCACAGGTTAGTGTAGGTAAGGATGATTACTTTACTATAATCACAGGTCAGAGTAGGTAAGGATGATTAATTTACTGTAATCACAGGTTAGTGTAGGTTAGGATGATTTCTTAACTGTAATCACAGGTTAGTGTAGGTAAGGATGATTACTTAACTATAATCACAGGTCAGTGTAGGTAAGGATGATTACTTAACTGTAATCACAGGTCAGTGTAGGTAAGGATGATTAATTAACTGTAATCACAGTTCAGTGTAGGTAAGGATGATTAATTAACTGTAATCACAGGTCAGTGTAGGTAAGGATGATTACTTTAATTACAATTACAGGTCAGTGTAGGTTAGGATAATTACTTAACTGTAGTCACAGGTCAGTGTAGGTAAGGATGATTAATTAACTGTAATCACAGGTTAGTGTAGGTAAGGATGATTAATTAACTGTAATCACAGGTTAGTGTAGGTAAGGATGATTAATTTACTGTAATCACAGGTTATTGTAGGTTAGGATGATTTCTTAACTGTAATCACAGGTCAGTGTAGGTAAGGATGATTTCTTAACTGTAATCACAGGTCAGTGTAGGTAAGGATGATAAATTAACTGTAATCACAGGTCAATGTAAGTAAGGATGATTAATTAACTGTAATCACAGGTCAGTGAAGGTAAGGATGATTAATTAACTGTAATCACAGGTCAGTGTAGGTAAGGATGATTACTTAACTGTAGTCACAGGTCAGTGTAGGTAAGGATGATTACTTAATTATAATCACAGGTCAGTGTAGGTAAGGATGATTAACTTACTGTAATCACAGGTCAGTGTAGGTAAGGATGATTACTTTAACTATAATCACAGGTCAGTGTAGGTAAGGATGATTACTTAACTATAATCACAGGTCAGTGTAGGTAAGGATGATTACTTAACTATAATCACAGGTCAGTGTAGGTAAGGATGATTACTTTAACTATAATCACAGGTCAGTGTAGGTAAGGATGATTACTTAACTATAATCACAGGTCAGTGAAGGTAAGGATGATTACTTAACTTAATCACAGGTCAGTGTAGGTTAGGATAATTACTTAACTGTAGTCACAGGTTAGTGTAGGTAAGGATGATTAATTTAACTATAATCACAGGTTAGTGTAGGTAAGGATGATTACTCAACTATAATCACAGGTCAGTGTAGGTAAGGATGATTACTTTAATTACAATTACAGGTGAGTGTAGGTTAGGATAATTACTTAACTGTAGTCACAGGTCAGTGTAGGTAAGGATGATTAATTAACTGTAATCACAGGTTAGTGTAGATAAGGATGATTACTTAACTGTAATCACAGGTTAGTGTAGGTAAGGATGATTAATTAACTGTAATCACAGGTCAGTGTAGGTAAGGATGATTAATTAACTGTAATCATAGGTCAGTGTAGGTAAGGATGATTGATTAACTGTAATCACAGGTCAGTGAAGGTAAGGATGATTAATTAACTGTAATCACAGGTCAGTATAGGTAAGGATGATTACTTAACTATAATCACAGGTCAGTGTAGGTAAGGATGATTACTTTAATTACAATTACAGGTCAGTGTAGGTAAGGATGATTACTTTAATTACAGTTACAGGTCAGTGTAGGTTAGGATACTTACTTAACTGTAGTCACAGGTCAGTGTAGGTAAGGATGATTAATTAACTGTAATCACAGAGTAGTGTAGGTAAGGATGATTACTTTAACTATAATCACAGGTCAGTGTAGGTAGGATGATTACTTTAACTGTAATCACAGGTCAGTGTAGGTAAGGATGATTACTTTAACTATAATCACAGGTCAGTGTAGGTAAGGATGATTAATTTAACTGTAATCACAGGTCAGTGTAGGTAGGATGATTACTTTAACTATAATCACAGGTCAGTGTAGGTAAGGATGATTAATTAAACTGTAATCACAGGTCAGTGTAGGTAAGGATGATTACTTTAACTATAATCACAGGTCAGTGTAGGTAAGGATGATTAATTAAACTGTAATCACAGGTCAGTGTAGGTAGGATGATTACTTTAACTATAATCACAGGTCAGTGTAGGTAAGGATGATTAATTAAACTGTAATCACAGGTCAGTGTAGGTTAGGATAATTGCTTAACTGTAATCACAGGTCAGTGTAGGTAGGATGATTACTTAACTGTAATCACAGGTCAGTGTAGGTAAGGATGAATGGATGATTAATTAAACTGTAATCACAGGTCAGTGTAGGTAAGGATGATTACTTTAACTATAATCACAGGTCAGTGTAGGTAGGATGATTACTTAACTGTAATCACAGGTCAGTGTAGGTAAGGATGATTAATTTAACTATAATCACAGTTCAGTGTAGGTAAGGATGATTACTTAATTATAATCACAGGTTAGTGTAGGTAAGGATGATTAACTTACTGTAATCACAGGTCAGTGTAGGTAAGGATGATTACTTTAACTATAATCACAGGTCAGTGTAGGTAAGGATGATTACTTAACTATAATCACAGGTCAGTGTAGGTAAGGATGATTACTTAACTATAATCACAGGTCAGTGTAGGTAAGGATGATTACTTAACTATAATCACAGGTCAGTGAAGGTAAGGATGATTACTTAACTTAATCACAGGTCAGTGTAGGTTAGGATAATTACTTAACTGTAGTCACAGGTTAGTGTAGGTAAAGATGATTAATTTAACTATAATCACAGGTCAGTGTAGGTAAGGATGATTACTCAACTATAATAACAGGTCAGTGTAGGTAAGGATGATTACTTTAATTACAATTACAGGTGAGTGCAGGTTAGGATAATTACTTAACTGTAGTCACAGGTTAGTGTAGGTAAGGATGATTTCTTAACTGTAATCACAGGTTAGTGTAGATTAGGATGATTAATTAACTGTAATCACAGGTCAGTGTAGGTAAGGATGATTGATTAACTGTAATCACAGGTCAGTGAAGGTAAGGATGATTAATTAACTGCAATCACAGGTCAGTGTAGGTAAGGATGATTACTTAACTATAATCACAGGTCAGTGTAGGTAAGGATGATTACTTTAATTACAATTACAGGTCAGTGTAGGTAAGGATGATTACTTTAATTACAATTACAGGTCAGTGTAGGTTAGGATACTTACTTAACTGTAGTCACAGGTCAGTGTAGGTAGGATGATTACTTTAACTGTAATCACAGGTCAGTGTAGGTAAGGATGATTACTTTAACTATAATCACAGGTCAGTGTAGGTAAGGATGATTAATTTAACTGTAATCACAGGTCAGTGTAGGTAGGATGATTACTTTAACTATAATCACAGGTCAGTGTAGGTAAGGATGATTAATTAAACTGTAATCACAGGTCAGTGTAGGTAAGGATGATTACTTTAACTATAATTTAACTATAATCACAGGTCAGTGTAGGTAAGGATGATTACTCAACTATAATAACAGGTCAGTGTAGGTAAGGATGATTACTTTAATTACAATTACAGGTGAGTGCAGGTTAGGATAATTACTTAACTGTAGTCACAGGTTAGTGTAGGTAAGGATGATTTCTTAACTGTAATCACAGGTTAGTGTAGATTAGGATGATTAATTAACTGTAATCACAGGTCAGTGTAGGTAAGGATGATTGATTAACTGTAATCACAGGTCAGTGAAGGTAAGGATGATTAATTAACTGCAATCACAGGTCAGTGTAGGTAAGGATGATTACTTAACTATAATCACAGGTCAGTGTAGGTAAGGATGATTACTTTAATTACAATTACAGGTCAGTGTAGGTAAGGATGATTACTTTAATTACAATTACAGGTCAGTGTAGGTTAGGATACTTACTTAACTGTAGTCACAGGTCAGTGTAGGTAGGATGATTACTTTAACTGTAATCACAGGTCAGTGTAGGTAAGGATGATTACTTTAACTATAATCACAGGTCAGTGTAGGTAAGGATGATTAATTTAACTGTAATCACAGGTCAGTGTAGGTAGGATGATTACTTTAACTATAATCACAGGTCAGTGTAGGTAAGGATGATTAATTAAACTGTAATCACAGGTCAGTGTAGGTAAGGAAGATTACTTTAACTATAATCACAGGTCAGTGTAGGTAAGGATGATTACTTAACTATAATCACAGGTCAGTGTAGGTAAGGATGATTACTTAACTGTAATCACAGGTCAGTGTAGGTAAGGATGATTAATTAAACTGTAATCACAGGTCAGTGTAGGTAGGATGATTACTTTAACTATAATCACAGGTCAGTGTAGGTAAGGATGATTAATTAAACTGTAATCACAGGTCAGTGTAGGTTAGGATAATTACTTAACTGTAATCAGAGGTCAGTGTAGGTAGGATGATTACTTAACTGTAATCACAGGTCAGTATAGGTAAGGATGATTAATTTAACTATAATCACAGTTCAGTGTAGGTAAGGATGATTACTTTAACTATAATCACAGTTCAGTGTAGGTAATGATGAATACTTTAACTGTAATCACAGGTCAGTGGAGGTAACGATGATTAATTTAACTATAATCACAGGTCAGTGTAGGTTAGGATGATTACTTTAACTAAGATTTATAGCAATTTTAAATCTTAATTTGTATAATAGAGATAAAAAAGTTAAATGTTTGATTACAATAATAAATCAACTGTAATCAAAGGTCAATATAAGTCAGAAAGCTTACTTACTGTTGTCACGGATCCGTGTAGGTAAGAATGATTATTTTAACTGTGATCATCGGTCAGCGCTGGCAAGAGAGCTTACTTAAAGGTAATCACAGGTCAGTGTAAGAAAGGTTGTGATCATCGGTCAGCGCTGGCAAGAGAGCTTACTTAAAGGTAATCAAAGGTCAGTGTAAGAAAGGTTGCTTACTTGAACAGTAATCACTTTTAAAAAAGTATGGATTTTGCTAGACTCATACTTATATATACTTATAAATATGCATGAAATATGGGGCTTACTAACAGTATTCAAGCTCAAAAGTCCATCAAACAATACAAATCAGGAGCAGAGCGAACATGAACCCCTAAAACATCAGGGGCATGACAAGGTGTCCACAGGGTACGAATTGCAGAGGGTTAGATGTTTTGACTTGTTCATCAGACAGCCCGCTTTGTTAGGACTACTCCCTGAAGCGCTGAAAAGAATTTCATGAAACTTTGTAGATGATGGGAAATGCTTTGTAGATTTGCATATTCATAAGGAATTCTGATTCATTCTTTTCTTAGTTATTCTCCCTTGTATTAATTCATCACCTTTAACTGATAAAAAACGTTTTTTTCGTTTCTAGAAACATTGTTGCTTTTCCACACTTTTGGTTCAATTCATGCCTGCTTATTACATCTACTATGATCGGAATTTTTATTTTTATAAGTCAGTATTTTTCGTAGGCTATGAAGGTTAATATATGGCAAACTAATGAATAATGTGAATACTTGTTACAGCCCGTTTGCAAGGTGCATACCTGGGTAGAAGATAAAATGGATGTAAATGAAGATGGCATAAAAACCACTTACAAATCGTCTTACAAGCTAAAACCCCCGTCCGCGGACAGACAACCTCCGATAAAGTCAAAAGACAAAGAAACAATGGCGCATGGCATTGGTGAGGGGTTCTTGCACATCTTTGTAATAAAACGTCAAATCCAGTGCAAATTTAAGACAGCTGCTTTGTAGCTTTTCTTCCACAAGATTTTCTAGAAAATTTAAATAATGAATTACATTAAAAATATTTTACAGTTTTTGCATACACACGGGTAAACCAGTACTTTACTCCTAATACATTTAAAGGCATATGTGAAAGTGTAGAACTGTAATTTTTTTTATACTTAGTAACCAACGTTAACTCGAATTTCATTTTTTTTCAAAGTTCCGTTTGATCAACCTGCTGATTCTTGCAATGTTAGAGAGGAGATGTTACTCCCTATCTGCGAAACTGTGAGTTTGTACACATATATTGCACTGAGAAAATATTTAAAATAATGCACAGATATCTAAGAAATGAAATATATGGAGATGAACAGTATTCAAGCTCAAAGGTTTATTATTAAAACAATACAAATCGGGACAGAGAAAACACGGACCTCTATAACATCACAAGTGGGGTTAGGTGCCATGGAGGAATGAGCATCTAGCTATTTCATAAAATGGACATTTTTTTTTTGTAGACCAACATTCCATCTGCACCCCATCCACACAAATACCTGCTAAGAAAGAAGAAAACACAACCTTGCTTCGATGGTAAGAATGATGCAGAAGTTTTCTTATAGATGTCTAATTATTCGTATACCCAGCCACATTTCTTCCTCTAGGACAAGATGTTGTTTGTCCTTTAAATGAAAGTATCACATACTAGTAACCGAAGCAATGCATGTATATACAGGGTCCTTGTAGATCAATAGAATGACAAAATTTAGAATAATTACTTTTTCCAAGGGTTAAGAATTCTGCATTGAAAATCTTTTAAATAGGAGGGGAAGGGGGGGGGGTTACTATAGAGATATCACTCTATCATTTTCATATTTAGCTCACCTCAGTGAAATTGGGGGGGAGCTTATGTGATAACCTTGGCGTCGGCGTAAAAAGTTTTCGTTGCGGTTTCTTTAGCTCAAGTGAGCTTTTCTGATGACCCGTTGTCCAAGCTGAAGCTTATATGGAAGCACTTTGTTCAAGCCATGACCGCCGGGAGGTTTTACATTGAAGTATATATTGGAAAAAACGCTAAATTTCGAAACTTTTACTTTGGCCATAATGTTTGAACAGTTGGTGCCAGGACTTTTATACTTCACATACTAGTGTGTATACTTTATGACAAGACCTTCCATTCGATACCAAAAACTTTTATCTATTGACCTTGGAGATTGACCTACTTTTAAAATACTTTAACCTTGGCAATATTTTTTTACGGTAATGGACAGGGCATTCAAACTTCACACATGTAATTTTTGTGACAAGCCCTTTCATTGGATACTAACAACTTTGACCCTTTGACTTGACCTTGGAGTTTGACTTCCTTTTAATAAACTTCACACATGTAATTTTTGTGACAAGCCCTTTCAATGGATACTAACAACTTTGACCCTTTGACTTGACCCTGGAGTATGACTTCCTGTTAATAAACTTTAACCTTGGCAATAACTTTTGAGCGGTTGGTGCGAGGACTTTCATACTTCACAATTTTTGTGACAAAATCTTTCAATGGATACCAACAACTTTGACCCTTTCTCCTTGACCTTGGAGTCTGACCTACCTTTTAAAAAAATAATCTTGGCAATATTTTTGAATGGGTAGGGCTAGGGCTTTCAAACTTCCCATAATTATGTAATCTTTGTGACAAGGCCTTCCTCTAGAATTCAACAACCGTGACCCTCTGACCTTGACCACGGAGTTTGACCTACCCTTAAAACTCTAACCATGACCATGACTTTTGAACAGGTGGTTCTAGGGTTTTATATTTAACATTTGTATTTCTTTTGATAAGGCCTTACTTTGGGTATCAACATGTTTAATTTGCATTTATGAAAATTTAACCTTCGCTATGTTGCCATATGGAGACCATCAGTTTTTCAGTAAAGACGAATGTTTACATATAATACATCAATTTGAAATAAATGTTTTTATAGGAAAGAGAAGGGTTTAAAGGGGAGGTTTATGCAACAATCAATTTTTTAAAACAAATTTCAGCTAAAGAATATCATTCCGTAAATATGGAATATTTTTTTGGTTCCTGTTCATCCTTTCATGCAAATTTCTCAATCCTTGTTGGATAAAGACAGATACCTTGTGACCCTATGTTGAGGGATGATGTGTTCTGTGATCCCCTCCCCCTCCTTGAGACAGTAATATTTGACACTTCCTGTTTCTTTGTTAGAGGCCGGGGTGTTCTATGACCCAGAAGATGGCCATTCTCTCCCTGAATTTCCATATAAAGAAATGAGGCTCCATAGAGAGTCTACAATGCCGGACAAAGTGTGTATTTCCAGTTTACAAGGAATGGAATTCTCCAGAAAAAGATACATTCCGCCTCCGTGTGGATCATTCTCAGTTGCATGTAAGCATAGAAAATTACAGTGCTACATCAAAACATTGTCTTCAAACCTAATCTAAATTACGTATACTGATGTTCAAAATTAATTAACATTTTCTTCTATTTAATCATTCTTTTTTTAACTTGTTCATTCTTGTTTTAAAAAATCAGCAAAGTATAGAAGGTTTTTTTCGTTCTTTTTTGCAGATTTTGATAATAGACCAGCCTCTAGTAAAGGAAGCGGATTCAATGACAAATACATTCCATTTCTGCGTGTTAAAACAATCATTTAGATATTTAGACAATGGTTTAATGAAATGGTATAACACGACTCACCGGGTGAGAGTGTTGATTTGTAAAACATTGATAGCATACTACAGCTTTTGATGAGGTAGTCTATGTTGGTTTTTAAACTAGCAAAACTTTCACTGTAATGAACTACCGCAATGTAAATGTATATTGTTAGTCGGTGATACCGATGGTTTTGTTTTCCACAATTTTGTTCACTATCGTCTTGGTTAGAAAATGGTTGCATATTAAATATTAAATATTAACAGGGTTTTGCTTATATCGCTTTGAAGCAGTCTAAGCTTCCAGGGCTGATACATGTACAGATCCTTTAGTGTTGATACAGATTCTGTAGGAATGATACGGATTCCACGGGGCTGATAAGGATCCTGCATGACTTATGCGAATCATGTAAAGGCTAAGCTGATACAGATCCTGCATGACTGATACGGGTTATGTAGAGCTGATACGGATTCTGCATGACTAATACGAATACTATACGGCAGACAAAGATCCTGCAGGACTGATACGGATTCTGCATGACTAATACCAATACTAAGCGGCAGACAAATTAGACCCTGCAGGACTGATACGGATTCTGCATGACTAATACCAATACTAAGCGGCAGACAAATTAGATCCTGCAGGACTGATACGGATTCTGTAGAGCTGATAAGAATTCTGCAGGACTGATACGGATCAGCAGACCTTATACACATGTATTGATGAATATAATCCCTTTGCTAAAATAAACCTGTAGCCATTTTTTTTTTTTTTGATATAACATATATTATTCGTTCTCTTAAAAATCATAGAAATAAAGTTAATCCAGAGACGTCTTCAGCTTCCCTTTACTTGGACCATATCTTGCGTACATTTCTATTCTGTTAAGGACTAATGACCATCTGCTCTTTTCACAAATCTTTTTACAACTTCTTAACATTGGTTTTCATCAATATAGCATCAGCTTCAAATGGAAAATAGTTTGAGGTATGAAGCGCTGCCTATTTTTTGCCAGATCATGATATGAAGAAATTAGAATAGAAAAAGTAACAACTTATTATGACAACATAAAATACCAAAATATGAAGCGTATATGAAAATTATATCTAGTGTCATACCTATTAACTCATATTAGAAAACATTTTTATGCTGTTCAAAAATTCATAAGTTTACTGAACAATGACCAAGTCCAGTAGAGTAAATTTATTGTAATCCAGAAACGTTTTTCATAATATTACTAATGATAAATGTTCAAGTTATCTCCCCCTAACCTTCTACTCAATGATTTTATGCAAATTCTCAGTCATCGTCACTCAGGCCCAGACTTCGTACTATACAAGTCTTTAGGAAATCGAATATAAATTAGAGAGCCTCAACAGTACTGCTCAATACCTTTGAGAGATTGAGCCCCACTCACTAGTCAAAGTTTTCACAAAGCAATGGTATTTCTGTAAGGTCACTCAAACCTCGTGAGATAACAAGGTCAATGGAGACACTGTATCCCAAATATATCTTCTTTTACTAATATCATGAATAACAAATATTTCTGAACTCAGAATCAGTTTTCTGATAGAATATTTTATGCCTCTGTCAGGGAATGGTCGATATCCATAGTGAATAGATATAAATGAGCTAATCTTTTATCAGTGTTTTTCCCTTTATATTGATAACGGTCAGAAAAGTTATGCTTTGTTTGAATATATTTTATTATGTAATAAATACATACGAGGGTTGATCCAAAAGTTCGTGGAATTCCTTTCTAAAATTTTATCGTGATTTGATGAAAGCAAACAAAAGGCATATTTATAAAAAGAGTCATAATGGAACAACATTGGAAAATTTCACCATTTTCCAATTACCAATAAGGTCAACGCACTTTGAAAAAATTACGCACTTTGAAAAAATTTTTCAAAGTCGCACTTTGAAAAAATTTTTCAAAGTGCGTTAAAAAATTGGGACAAAATCAAAGCACTTTGAAAAAAATTTTCAAAGTGCGTTAAATTTGGGATACACTCAACGCACTATGAAAAAAATTTTCAAGTGCGTTAAGAGTGTACATCAACATTTTAACCATGTGGACATTTAACGCACTTTGAAAAAAAATATGTATAAAAACAAAAATTCTAGACTTAGATTTCAGTAATTGAGAGAATCAATTTGTAATTTGAAATTATCACTGAACTTCAAGGTCAAGGTCAAAGGGTTAAGGTTCTTGGTATCCGATGAAAAGTCTTCTCAAAAGGATTACATATGTGTAATTTGAAAGCCCTAGCCCTTACTATTCAAAAGTTATGGTCAAGGTTAAATTTCTCTCAAAACTACAAAAAATCTCCAAGGTCAAGGTCAAAAGGTCAAGGTTGTTGGTATCAAATGAAAGGTCTTGCCACAAAGATTATATATGTGAAATGTGAAAGTCCTGGTATCTACTATTTAAAAGTTATGGTCAAGGTTAAAGTTTTTGAAAAGTAGGTCAACCTCCAAGGTCAAGGTCCAAGGGGCAAAGTTCTTGGTATTCAATGAAAGGTCTTCTCACAAGAATTATATATATGAAGTATGAAACCCCTAGCCCTAACCTTTCAAAAATCATGGTCAAGGTTAAAGTATTTTCATAAGTATGGAAATCTCCAAGGTCAAAAGGTCAAAGTTGTTGGTATCCAATAAAAGGTCTTGCTACAAAGAATACATATGTGAAATATGAAAGTCCTAGTACCTACCATTCAAAAGTTATGGCCAAAGTAAAAGTTTGGAATTTTTGTGTAAAAGTGGGTCAAACTCCAAGGTCAAGGTCAAAAGGTCAAACTTGGTGGTACCCAAAGAAAGGTCTTGTCACAAAGAATACACATGTGAAATATGAAAGTCATAGCTCCACTAAATCAGAAGTTATGGGCAAGGTTAAAGTTTTTGTGACGGACGGACGGACTGACGGACAGACGAATGAGATTTAATGAAAAACGAAAGCGGGGGACAATGATTTCATCTTTCGAAAAAAAGTTTAATTTACATGTATTGATTAACTCTCATCGAGAACAAGGAGACGATGAGTATATAGAAGGTCTCTCAGATCAACTCTTTATTTACTTAGGTAGCAAATTGAAAGTGGACCCCCCCCCCCCCGGTAAGCCCCAATTTTTAATTCCTATATTATGATTGATTGTATATATAAAACGTCCCTCTCGAGAATTTTTCAATTATATGGAGACGTCACCACTTGCCGGTGGGGAGCTGCAAATTTTGTCCTATACTCGGCACTGAGGGCCATTGATCAGGGAGGGATCTTTTTCGTTCCATCACCTACTGCGACACGGGACAAGGTTTGTACGGTCTCATCCGAAGGACCGGTCTCCACGTCCCACAGTGGGACTCGAACCCTATATTATGTATATCTTTGCAAAAAGTCTAGGTAAGAGAGTTCATTGAGCATAAAACATTTTCACCACATTTAAGGTTGAATGCCATACCAACTTTATATTTTATAGATCTTTGAGTCATCCTTTTTAAACAATGGCTTCAGCATTGAAAGGCCGATAGTATTATTAGCTCTTAATTATTTATGTTGATTTTTTTCTGTATTTTTTCAATTCAAAGAAAATGAAAAAAAATTATTTATATCCAAATAAGTTGTGGCATTTCTTCTTAATGTGCACTAAATTAAATGTCAGGGACAACACCAAACTTCTATCCAAGTCATCGATAGATTTTACAAAACTCGGAAAATGGATTTCAATGATTTATTTATGATATATTCTTATTTTTCATTGCTAAAGTCTTCAAATCTGTTACAAAATGTACTATCTGGTAAATGTCGGAAATGAAAACTAAAAAATGTCGGAAATGAAAAGTTGATAATTACAAAAAATTCCGGAGATGAAATGCAGCCTGGCATAGCTTATATAAGCCCTCTCCACAGGTACAAGGTTAATCAATACATATTATACATATACATGTACTACAAACAGTTAAGGTTGATTGTAAGGTTTTCTGACTTTATCAGTGATAGTGCAGTCACTGATATTGCAATCCTCTGAAACCAGAGAAGAGTCGTTTTATTTTATCACTCAAAATTTTCTTTCACCTACTGCAAACTCTACAAATTGACGATATAGAGCTAAAAACATATATTTCTACCGTAATGTAAATTAGGCAAATCGCAAGGTCAGTTGGCACTTTTCAAAAGTTACAGTTGTGTGCCAAAAGTCAAGATAATTTTATTTTTTCTTTATATATTTCATTGAAAACAATATATTGTAAAATCGCTGATATGACAACATTTCTTGACAGATTTTATCAAAAATTTCTTGATAATCCAAGAAATTGTAGTTAAAAAAAAAACAATAGTTTTTATCTGATAAGCATTGATAATTTAAAAATATTGTAATTTAAGTGTGACATGAATTTTTAAGTCATATACTCACAATGAATTATATATACTCACAATGAATTATATAGTCAACATTGATCTTGAATTTTAGAACTGATGTTTAGTGATGAACTATATTTTACTACATATTAAACGTGTAATAATCTTTTAAAGAAAGATAACTTCACATTTACTGGTTTAAGTACTGAAATAAATAATTAAATTGGACAAAAATTGACCATTTACCTATGATTTTACAAAATGTTGTTTTCAATGAAATATATAGAGAAAAAATAAAATTATTTTCACTTTTGGCACGCCACTGTATGTCCCTTGACCGCCATCTTAGGGGATAAACCCACAGAATCCTCACAGTAGCCTTTGTAGTTTTCAGGTTTGTGACTTTGTCAATTGACTGGGAAAAATTGTTGCATAGTGTATGCTGATTGCCCCATGTTGGGGTTACCCACACGTCCAAAGAAAACAATTTAAACACATTGGATTCATCACAGCTCGCCCAAATGTTTGGTAGCATAAAGAGGAGAAATGTTGTTTCTTTCCCTTTTGACCTTTTAGTTGACCCCGCAAAGGGACACAACTTTAAGTGTGGATTGGTCTAACGCCTGTTATAAGCACACAATTTATCTGCTTAAAATATAAGAGAACATTTTCAAAGAATATATATTTCTCCAGTGGCGGATTTAAGGGGGGCGCACCCGGCGCACCCCCCCCCCTGAAAATTGTCAAAGTTAGCGTAAATCACAGTTTCGTCTAGAAAATGTAAATATGTCTACTTGGTAGACCTCATTTTCACCGTACAGAATCTCTAGAATCCAGGAGCTTCCGGGGGCTTCGCCCACTGAGAGCCACCAGGGCTTTGCCCTGATCCCACTGAGGGCCTCAAGAGACAAGACGGCCCCCAGACCCCTTGCTTACTTTTGGCGCCCCCTCTAACTTCAATTCCTGGATCCGTGCCTGTTTTCACTATAAAATTATTAAAGCCCTGTCCTCACTCCATGTCTTGGGTTTCTAAAATTTAGACGAGCTCACTTTTGATCCGTCTCACTTTTGCACTATTAATTCCTTTGGAAAAAGTGAGACCGAGATCAAAAGTGAGCTCTTCTAAGTTTTATGAACCTGAACTTCTGACCAAGGGGCCGTGAATTTACAATTTTGAAAGAGGCACCTTTGTTCATCATAGCCATGAACCTACTTTTTTCTTCTTAATTTTCAAGGGGATTGGAAGGAGATTATAAAAGAAATTGACTGTGCATTTTCACTAGAGCTGAACCCCACCCTAAATCTAGAACCCCTAACTCGGGGACCATTATTTTCATAATTTTGATACAGGACTCTGTGCTCATTTACAATCATGCAAACAGTTTGATTGCTTGATGTCCATGATTTAAATTTTTAAAGATAGGATTATTGTTATGTTTTAATTCCATTCCTCAGGCCCCACTGGAGCTGGGACCATGAAATTAATGATTTTTAACCTTTCATCGACTAATGTTTAATTGGCTGAAATTGATTCCATGGTTGAAAAGATTTCAAAAGTTTTATTCATGACAGACATGATGGAGAAAACTAGGATGCAATGTCACCTGAGAAACTCAAGTGACCTAAAAATGAATACTATTTCTCTTAATAAGATTAAATTCTGCTTTAAAAAGTTTATTGATGTCGCAATGTCTTCTTCTGTAAGTACCATACAAAAGTAGTCACTGTTCAGATTGAAAACAAGTATCTGTTTGCTTATAATACAAACAGAATCTTTCATTTAAATCAAACAACTGAAGTTCAGTCCTTTGGATTAAACCACGTTGCAGTAAGTGCAGGTGCAAAAAGATCCCTTACTGCTCAATGGTCCTAAATACTGAGTATATGTCTAAACAAACCAAATTGTTAAACAATTATTTTTCCAATGAACTGTCTAGTACAGATTTTTCCACCAATCATGAAAAAGAACAGACATCAACAGATCAGGTTACCCATGTCTGGTACCTGATCCCCCTGCCTGGTACCTGATCACACATCTGGTACCTGATCCCCCTGCCTGGTACCTGATCCCACATCTGGTACCTGATCCCCCTGCCTGGTACCTGATCCCACATCTGGTACCTGATCCCCCTGCCTGGTACCTGACCCCACATCTGGTACCTGATCCCCATGTCTGGTACCTGATCCCCCTGCCTGGTACCTGATCCCACATCTGGTACCTGATCCCCATGTCTGGTACCTGATCCCACATCTGGTACCTGATCCCCTGATACTGAGTATATGTCTAAACAAACCAAATTGTTAAACAATTATTTTTCCAATGAACTGTCTAGTACAGATTTTTCCACCAATCATGAAAAAGAACAGACATCAACAGATCAGGTTACCCATGTCTGGTACCTGATCCCCCTGCCTGGTACCTGATCCCACATCTGGTACCTGATCCCCCTGCCTGGTACCTGATCCCACATCTGGTACCTGATCCCCCTGCCTGGTACCTGATCCCACATCTGGTACCTGATCCCCCTGCCTGGTACCTGACCCCACATCTGGTACCTGATCCCCATGTCTGGTACCTGATCCCCCTGCCTGGTACCTGATCCCACATCTGGTACCTGATCCCCATGTCTGGTACCTGATCCCCATGTCTGGTACCTGGCCTGGGGGCCATAAAACTTAGATGAGCTCACTTTTGATCTCAGTCTCACTTTTTCCAAAGGTATACTGGTATGTAGTAGAAGAGTGAGACTGAGATCAAAAGTGAGCTTGTCTAAGTTTTATGGCCCCCAGGCCTGATCCCACATCTGGTACCTGATCCCACATCTGATTTTTAAGAGCTCTGTATTTCCTCTGCCCTCTAAGGATACATTTATTGTGGATTTTTAAAGTTTTGAGCTTGATTACTGATTGCTATCTTCATTTAAATATGCACACAGTAACTTTTTAAAAAAACATTTTATGTAGTCATGTAATACATCATGCCAACATTCTTTTATAAACATTTAAAACAAACAAAATGCTTAACAAACTTAACAACTGAATGTTATATGGCAGAGGTCTGCTTCATCATAAACAGGAAACTCTGTGTTTACTTTCATAGAAAACGTACAATGCTTTCTAATATAGCACTACATATCTATTAAATTTCATTCACAAAAAAGTCCAAATCTTTGATCATTTGTATGGGATGAAATAAGAAGCTGAGAGATCTTATTCTATACTTAAATGAAGAAATCGATAATAAGACTTGTGTCATAGATTAATTCCGGAGAGAAGTTCATGACAGAGTTGCCTGTAGTGTCCCTTGTCACCGGAGATTCTCCTGACCTGGAGTCCATTGTAGCTCTCCCCCTGACACACCTCCAGCTCCATCTGTACGTCCGATCTCTCTAACCTAAACAGGTGGTCAGAAAACTGCACAACTTTACCTTTATCACCTAACTCCAGAATGCGTTTAAGTTCACAAAGAATATCATCCACAGTGCGCGTGGAGGCCAGGTTAATATTAGAGTTGACTTTCTGAATATTCACCTGATTCTCAGTGCTTTTTTGGTTTGATATTGAGAGATCAATAGCTGTACCCCCATTAGGTAAATCTGAGGGCTGTCCTTTCATTGCAGATGAATTTTTGTCATTCTGAAATCTCTGTTGACACTGCATTAGATCCATGGCATTTGTAGTCAATCCACCATAATGTCCATGTTTCTGATAATCCATCTGAGCATTAGACCAGTTGTATGATGAAAACGGTAATTCACTCTGAGAAATATCCCAACAGAAAGTTTTTCCACTTACTTGATAAGGGGGAATGTTTGCAAGATTTGAGTTGTAGACTACTGTACTAAAAGTAGCTAAGCCTTTTTGTTGACAGTATTGCTGGGGAGATGCCTGTGGAACAGAATTAGAGCGCTGATCCTGGAATGTTGAGTAACTTCCTGAGTTTATACATGGTGTCTGTAAATCACTGTCTTCCATGTTTTCAGTTTCATCACCATCTGAGTTAACAGACGTTACATGACCATGCGTGTCTGTAATACTTATCTGAGGTTTGTTTGTAAACTGTCTCTGCCGAAGTTCTGCCATAATTTCTTTGGAAATCGATGCATTCATACCAACGTCCTCATCACTGTTAGTCGTGTCTTGGGAATCTTCCCGTATCATCTGTAAATTCTGAAAATTTGTGCCACTTGGGGGGGTGCTAGCCCTCTGCATTGGCTGAGTGAAGGAATGAAAGAGAAGAGACTGTGGAGGGGAGTCCGTCCGCTGTCCCAGTAAACAAGTAGGCGGGCTTCCTCTCTGGTAGTTCTGTGGCTGAACCAAATGGAGACGCTGTAACTGCTGGTACAGTGAGGAGGTCTGTGTGTCTGTCTGTAGTGGACTATTATGAGAGAAACTTGGAGAGGCTGGTGCGAGCGGTGGTGATGGAACTGGGGAAGGTGGCATGTTGTTGTTCTGTAAGTATAGAAAGCATTAAGATGAATACCTTACACTATACACAATTCAAAGATCTTAAGTAAGTTTGAGTCATTTTCATTCATATCAAGATTTTATTTAGTAACCTTAACAGAACATTTGGCTCTAAGAAAGAAGGATTGATTGTACAAGTCTTCTCAAAGACTCTCAATGCAACTAATATTGTGAATGAACTTCAGAGTAAAATACAATTCTTAAAGACATTTAGCGATTCTTTGCACACTCAACACCTTTTGTACATATAAATTGGTGTATCTATCATAAGGTATTGAACCCAAATGATATCAGGCTTGTTATCCTGTAAACATATTGCCATGAGTTGTTAATTACATGAAATTAGTAGCATAACTATGTGATAATTATTGTGATAGAAGGATTTTAAGTTAATTCTGAATAAAATATACAAAAAGGCACTTGTATATAGGTATGTTTAAGCCAAGAAAAGGATGTCTCTATATAAGGCTGATTTCTGGCATTTATAAGAAAATACTTGGAAAGAAACACCATGTTGGATTCCCAACTGAAATAACACCCACGATTAAAACAATTATTTCCACTGTGGTTGAAAAAGCAAGTCATACCAAACCATTATTGAATGAGCTTATTAATGTAAAATTTAACATACAATTTAAATGAATGGTGCCTTTTGCTGAAATTGGAATCTTTACACTTTTATACACCTTCAAAAAACATTTTTCATTTGAAGAGTTCTCTAAGTCAGGTATGAATCTTAATATCTTTTCCTTTACAAAGTTACTGTTTTGAAATTGAGTGAACAGATCCACAGATGGACAGTTAGACAGACAATGTGATTCCTATATCTAACTAGAACTGTCAAAATGGGACAAAATACCCCTGATGGGTTTTTCGGAGGTAAGTTTTTCCATAATAAAGATATGCATCAAACATGAATCATACAATTTTTCTTTCAGTGACCTTGAACTTGCACAGATGACCTTGGGTCAAGGTCAGGACACACCCTTAGGTCATGGGCAATCTTTGTGTGAAATGAGAACCAACCAAGTTTATCCATAAAAAAGATATGGACCAGACACGAATTATGAAAATTTTTCTTCTAGTGACCTTGAACTTCCAAAATGACCTTGGGTCAAGGTCATGGGCAATCTTTGTGTGACATGAGAATCTACCAAGTTTATCCATAAGAAAGATATGGACCGGACACGAATTATGAAATTTTTCTTCCAGTGACCTTGAACTTCCCCAAATGATCTTGAGTCAAGGTCATGACACACCCTTGAGTCATGGGCAATCTTTGTGTGAAATGAGAACCTACCAAGTTTATCAATAAGAAAGATATGGACCGGACACGAATTATGAAAAAAATTTTTCCAGTGACCTTGAACTTCCCAAAATGACCTTGGGTCAAGGTAATGACACACTCTTGGGTCATGGGCAATCTTAGTGTGAAATAAGAATCTACCAAGTTTATCAATAAGAAAGATATGGACCGGTCACAAATTATGAAATTTTTCTTCCAGTGACCTTGAAGTTCCCCAAATGACCTTGGGTGAAGGTCATGACACCCTTGGGTCATAGGCAATCTTTATGTGGAGTAGTAGATTCTAATGTTCCTCCATAAGAAAGATATGGACCGGACATGTTTGCACAGACAGACGGACAGGGTGATTCCTATATACTTCGATTGCGGGGGGAATAATTAGAGATACTTCTTTGAACCCATTACCCCTTACATACAGAGCTCCCAATTCTACTGCTTAAGTATGATGTTGTGATGTTAGGTAACAAGCAGGCAGTAACCAGTGCACTATTATACCAGTACATCCATAGATGATAGGCATACAGAAACAAGCAGAATGACCTCTCCCCAGTAGTGTTATATAAATATAGACAAACCTGTTATAAATACTTGGGATATGACTTTTGCATGGAGTAGTCCTATAAGAGGAGGAAAGCTTTGTGTACGCAGAAAGCAAACAATGCTTGACACAGGAACATCTTAAACTCTGTGCCAAATATTGCCAGTTTTAATGCTGTACAGAAATAAGATTATGGTCAAAATGTTTCATATTCAAAGAATTCAACTGTTATTTGTAATGGAATGTATCAGGTCCTATATAGAAACACATTAGGGATGTAAAAGGTATTTATAACTGCTCAATTACTGTTTGAATACCAACTTCAAGTTAATGAATTGAGATACCATATAAGCAGAATTTTTAGCGAGGATTTAATTTTGACGTTATTAGCAAGGATGCTGAGATTGCTAAAATTGAATATCACTAAAAACTGATTGTGTTTAATTTGTAATAGGTTCTTGAGTGAGCATTTTAAAATGGCTAAAAATTACATTTCGCTAAAAATAAAATACCAGTTTTGTAGGACAAATTGCTAAATTTGTGTCTCACTAAAATTTCCACTTATATGGTATACCTGATGCTATTGTGTCAAAAATGACACCCTCTTTTGGTGTGGATCCAGTTATTAAGAGGAATGATTACATACATGTACAAAACATAAAGTTGAACTCGCTGACATGACCAAAATAAATTTCAATTAGTAAAGTACTTGACAATCATTTGAATGAAGCTAGCCCATGCTTATTTGACTAAGATATCTGAAAGAAATTAACTCCTTAATAGTAGCTGCAGATCTGTAGCTCTCCGAAAAAAGATAAATTGACACACCGGAGAGCTACAGAGCCACCCATTGAAAAAACTGTATATTTATTGCGCACAAAAAAGTGTGCCGTTTCTCGATTTATTTCTCCATGTTTTTAAAACAGTCATCTCAAAATATTACTAATCGTGTGTTCCCTAACATATTCTTTCACTATTTCCACTACAAAAAATTCCTTATAATTGTTGTTAATAACCCTCCTGGCCCTGAAATTGAGATCATTGAAAATTTCACCAATTTATAATGCCATTTAGCTTTGGAAGATAATTCAGTCCAACACACTTCACACAGAAGTAAACTACGAAAGTATTTGTTAGAGAAGTAAGGAATCTTTTAAAATCTAGCTTTTTTTTTCAATTTGAGGTAGGAATTTGGAAGAATTAATCCTGAACCGTGTGCACTTTTTTGTGCGCAATAAATATAAAGTTTTCTCAATGGGTGGCACTGTAGCTCTCTGGTCTGTCAATATATATTTTTTCGGAGAGCTACAGATCTGCAGCTACCCTAATTTATATGAAGACCATGGTTCAAAAGTGTGTGAAGAATTATCCATATTGCTTCATCAACAGATAAAGGAAATAAGGACCTAGTGAGAATTGGATTCAGAAATCAGAATGATCCTAGCCCATTGAAAGAAATAGATAAAAAAAGGTTTCTATTCAAAAGAAATAGTATGATGTGAAATGTAATAAATAATACGTAAATACGAACAACATAACAAGGTTTGGATTAGTTTTAAATGAACAATCAATAATAACCTTGGAAACAGGATCCTGTGTGAAAGTAGTTAACATGTTAAAAGCAAGTGTTATAATGTAGTCAATATTAGTGTTCAGTGAAAGATGTGATCCGAGATGGCTAGAACTTCTGCATCACTGATTTCGCTATTGTTATTTCCTTGTTTTAATTAAGAACTGATTTACAAGGAAATTTTCACCTGTTTTATTTTAGAACCTCTTACCCTCATCTTTAGGGGGGATATTAAATGAGAACTGTCCACAGTGGACAATTATCCCCTGCTAGGTCTTTCAGAGAAGGTCCAAGTCACTAATACTAGTATTGGTGTTCACAATATCTATAAACATTTAGAGTGAAAATTTACTGGTACATGTAATTGATCATCATAAATTTTTCTAAATGAAACTAAGGTGTAGCCTTTACCCTTATAAAACATCAAAACTAATGATATGGACCAAACATCAATTATGAATGTTTTCTTTCAATGACTTTGAACTTGCAAGTCATGAACACCTTCAGGTCATAAACAATCTTTGTGTAGAATTGGACCTCCCTTTGTTTATCCATAGAAAGATATGGACTGAACATGAATTTCTTTCAGTGACTTTGAACTTGCACAAATGACCTTTGGTCAAGGTCATGACACACCCGCAGGTTAAAAACAATGTGTGAAAAAATAGTGGATTCTAACGTTCCTCCATAAGAAAGATATGGACCGGACACATTCACACAGACAGACAGATAAGGTGATTCCTATATAAACACCCCCTCCCCCCCAAAAAAACTTTGTTTGCAGGGGATATAAAAATTAGACAAATTATATAGAATTACAGTTATCTCTCCTCTATGTCTAACCATTCAAAAGGGCAAAATCCTTTGCAAGTGTAATTGGGTGTGAATAGCACAGCATGAAAATAATCCTGTATACAGCATTTTCTTGTTTTGAACGCACAATATTTCTATTCTTGTAATTTTTCACTGTATTGCTTCAGACAGATTTAATTTAATGCTTTGCCGTTCTGCAGAAAAACTGATCAATATAAAAATCTACAGAGAAAATAAATCAACATAAGTGCACCAAAAAGAATCTTTCTGCAATTTAAGTCATTCTGTTGAATTTTTTTAAACAATTTTTAAATGCTTGTATTAGTGTACTTGTTTAGAAATTTAAAAGAAAGAGTGCTATGGTTAGAAGAAAAAGACAAACATGTAAAATTTATAGCTCTTTCTGCAGTGAAAAAATTTAAAACATGCATTTACATGCTTAGCTAAAACACTAGCAGCATTAATCTCAAAAATATTGATATTTCTCCAAACAACTCAGTTTGATTTCCAAGCATTTTCAAGTCAAGTACCTGATGTGAGTGAAATACAAATTTATGAGTATTGTATATGGTAAAATTTATGCAGTTTAGAGGAGTAAATGGAAAAAGAACCAGAGTGTTTCTAAGTTGTGAATATTGCATGCCATTTGCCTTAGGCATTTTTGAAAAATGCATTATGGAACTGAACTTGCTATTTGAGTAGTGTAAGTTGTAAATGTGTGCTATTTGAGTGTTCTAAGCAGTGTGAAATGTGTGCTGTTTATTTGTATTGTAGGCGGTTAAAGAGGCTGGTGGGTGGTCGTGGCCATTTGTAGATTATTTTGATCTCCTTTAGAAGAAGAGCTCCATAAAAAGATATAATAAAATGATCAAATTTCAAAACTAAATTTTATGAAATTTTTCTTCGCCAAATGATAGTTGACAGCTCAAGATATCATATCTAAAAAAATAAGTTATATCTGGTGGTTAATAAAAAAAATAAACTGTTGACCCCCCAGCGTCCTTAAAAGTGTTCTGTTTATAAGTCAGTGTAAAATGTGTGCTGTTTGAGAGTTGTAGGTGGTGAAATGTGTGCTGTTAGAGAGTTATACTGGGTGAAATGTGTGCTGTTTGAATGCTGTACAGGGTGAAATGTGTGCTGTTTGAGTGTTATACTGGGTGAAATGTGTGCTGTTTGAGTGTTGAAGGTGGTAAAATGTGTGCTGTTTGAATGTTGTACTGGGTGAAATGTGTGCTGTTCGAGTGTTGGAGGTGGTAAAATGTGTGCTGTTTGAGTGTTATACAGGGTGAAATGTGTGCTGTTTGAGTGTTGAAGGTGGTAAAATGTGTGCTGTTTGAGTGTTATACAGGGTGAAATGTGTGCTGTTTTGAGTGTTGAAGGTGGTAAAATGTGTGCTGTTTGAGTGTTATACAGGGTGAAATGTGTGCTGTTTGAGTGTTGTAGATTGTTAAATGTGTGCTGCTTGAGTGTTGTAGATTGTGAAATGTCTGCTGCTTTAGTGGTGTACTTAGTGAAATGTGTGCTGTTTGAATGTTGTACATTGTGAAATGTGCTATTTTTGTTGTACATGGTGAAATGTATGCTGATTTAGTGTTGTACTGAGTAAAATGTGTGCTGATTTAGTGTTGTACTGAGTGAAATGTATGCTGATTTAGTGTTGTACTGAGTGAAATGTATACTGATTTATCATTGTACCGAGTGAAATGTATGCTGATTTAGTGTTGTACTGAGTGAAATGTATGCCGATTTATCGTTGTACTGAGTGAAATGTGCGCCATTTACATACAGTGAGGGACAAAGTGAAATATTTGCTGCTTACCTGGAGTGAGTGTTGTAGCCGGTGAAATGTGTGTTGCTGCTGAAGTTCCACCCCCTTGCCAGGATCTCGTTGACATTGTTTCTGTAATATAAAATTTCCATGTTTTTGGTTTGTGTAATTGACATTATATAAAGCCCTGCATTACCTGAAGCTCCTGACATTCTTGCTGTATTTGTTTGAGACTAGAGTTACTATTGTGTAATTGAGTAATTGACATTAAATAAAGCCCTGCATTACCTGAAGCTCCTGACATTCTTGCTGTAGCTGTTTCAGACTAGAGTGACTATTGTGTCGGGAACTTGACTGCTGTATCGTCTGGTTGTAAATTTTTTCTAGATGTGATTGATATTTGTGTAAATTGGCCAGTCCATCACTAGCTCTTCTTACAGGAGAAAACCTCTCATTTGGCAGATGTAAAGAATTTGCAAAAGAATTTGGAGCTAAAAGCAAAAAAAAATTATAATTTTTATTCCATGAAACTACATATTATTAGGGCTGGGACAATACAACTTTTTTTATATCAATACGTATCATGATATTTGAGCCACGATACTATATGTATCACAATATGTTTAATTACTTATAAAATCTTTTTTTTGCATTGAAATAAACAAATTATTGAATAAGAATAATTTATTCAAAATTGTTCTTTATATGTTGTAAAACAAAAATATATTACTCAAGTGGTGTTAATCATTATTCATTTCATATCTATATTGATATTTAGCTTATTTATTTTACATATTAAACCCAAAATTTGATGTAATATTGTTTATTGTTGTTGTTGTAATTAGAAGGTCCTGGGGAAGAATAGTGTGTCACACTAATCAGGCCACCTTCTCTAAATAAAGTATTATTATTATTATTATTATTAAAATGTTAAATAAACAAAGAAAAAAAGGAGTAAGATTTTTTTGGGCCATATTTCGATATTTCTTCATATGTATCAATATGTGTATCGTCCTTACAGATATCTCGATATATCATCCCAGCCCTACATATTATCGTGTTATATATTCATTTAACTTTTTGGGGACCAGAGAACATTGGACAATTTTATCCTCACAAAAACAAGACCAGAAAAACAAGTTTCTAATTGTCTTAGGGAGGCAAAATGACTAAGTGAAGCCCTATCAATACCTCATGTAGTCATCAGTTTATATCACAATGGCAATTGGAACCATATCATTGACAAAGAAAATGAATTTGAACAGTATCAGCTTAAACATTCTATGCTATAAGAAGGTGGAGAATTACTGCAAAATTTTTCAAACACCCTGTTTTTTGCAAGATAATCATTGAAACTTTTGAGACAAAATTTTCAAGAATATTGGTTGTTACTGTACCAGATCTTGAAAAACCTACATCAGAATAAAATGTTTGCACACACAATGATAATAAAACATATGAATCAATTCTAAGGTAAGGCATCTAATTTTAATTAGTTCACTGTTCATTGAATGACACGGGTGACCTGAAAATTGACACTAACTTGATGCTACTCTCTCGGGAAGTGACATAGTTCCTAGTGCACTGCCTCTTCGCTGTGTTCGTATGGGCTGAAGGGACAACTTCTTCTGTAGTTCTTCTGGAATCTCGTGTATGGGGTTGGACATTGCCAGAGTGTGTCTCTTACTCCTGCCTCTACTTGCCAAGTATCTGTTATTACATTTCACCAGTTCAGTATATTTACTATTGTTGTCAAGAGAAAGTCAACTTTACAGAAATAAAAGTTCTTCTGACAAAAAACATGATTCAAATACATGTATATACTAGCATGAAATCCACAAACAAGTAAAATTATGGTTATTCTAAAAGATTTATAACTTTAAAGAGATTCCACAGTACATGTATCTCTGTTTGAGAAAGCGTTGCATTTGATAAGCATATGTAAAGTTTGGTAATGATAAGCTTCATATTAATAATAATCAGTTTTTAACTTAGTTTTTATCAGTCAAATTTTAGTATGAAATGCTTTTCATAGCTTTTCTCAATCTTCAATGATCTAAATCTACATTTGTAAGTTAAACAGAAAAGGTTTAGCAAGTTGTGTCTACTACAGCAGTCTATTTTGAATTTCCTAAAAATCTTGAAACAGCAGACCTTTTTTTCAAAAAGAATTAAAGGAAGGAAACTTAGTTCTTTCTTTCTTGTTTTATTTATGTGGGCTATCATTTATTTATGTGGGCTATCGAAGTGGTAAAATGTATTTGTACACATACTTATTGGACTTAAAATTTAAAAACAGCATAGACGTAAATATATTGAAACATTTATAAAACAAAATTAAATTATAAATCTTAATAACAACTAAGTCAAAAATTGAAAAGCATTCTGTTTTTCTTTCAACAAAAATGTCTAGTTCAGGACAGTTCTGACATTGTTGTAAAGAAACTGAATCCAATTTTATTTCTCACATAACTTTATATGACAAAACACTTAAATGACTAAAAGTAGTAGAAACAATCAATTTTCTCTATCTGGATCAATCTTTAATGCCTGGTGACTGACCTTTGAACTGCCTCAGGGTCGGGCTCTTGGTCGGACCCCCCATCCTCATTCTCCTCCACTGTCAGAGGTAAACCCGCAGAGGACAACTGGGACTGGAAATGGTACATAATTTCAATCATTATGATTATTTTTTGAATGGCAATTTTTAATGCATTTAAGTAATTTGTATTTTAGTTCCATTTCCACTGAGATGACCTCAGCTCTCTCCACCTCCCCAGCTCTCTCTTGATTACAAACTTAATGCCTTATACATGTACTTGACAAAGTTCTAATTTCTTCTTTGTACTACAATCTTATCTTATTGGTTGGAAGAAGCTTAACATAAAACTACACATATTCTGGGGTAATGGAAAATCTTTGTATTATTCTACAATTCCAGCAATGAGTTATGGTCTGCAAGAAATTTTTAAACTTAAATTCTTATGGCTTGCATTTGTCACAACCTACAACTAAACTTTAGATTCTAACTGACTAAACAAACTAAAAGTAGACATATTCACTGGTATGTTAATCAACAGGGCTAAACAAGTAGAATATGTGGTACTGTTAATCAAGTTTTGATATTAATTGAAGTCTTTCTAGACTTTACTATATCATACTCCTTGCCCTACCTGACTAAGAGAAGGAAGTGCCTCCTGACTGCCAGAATTTCCAGGAATACTAGTCCCTCCCTGGCATATCTGACGAGCAAACAGGTGAATGTTAGCGCCCCCATCTGACGCCCTCCTGTTCCAACCTCCTCCTCCCCCTGGTACAAAAGTCACACCATGTTTTACATTATCAACACAAAGTCATAGAAATGTATTTTATCCTATAAGAACTAGCAAGTGTAATCATAAAGCATCCTTTGTAATGGACAAGAATTTTACACTTCTGAATCAGAATGCTGCAAACTTTGTTGAAATAACCTTGGATTAATGCTATAACACACTTTCAGAACTAAAGCTCCTTTGTGCAATTGTACAAAGTATGAACACCTAACCTGCTAACATTTCTTCCCTAAAAATCTTTAGTATGATGCTCAAAAATCTTTTGATTCAATGTACATAGGGGGTGGAGTGAATTGTAAATTTTCAGACATACTCTATATCTTACGACAATATGGAACACAGTATCAGGATTACGCCTGCATTGTGAATGGATTTGCTGCTTTCAAAATTCATTGCATAATCAAATTAATCTTCATGTAAATTATGAAATAGCAAAGTTAAAACACAATAAATCACAATATAAACCAAATTGTACATAGATATTGGGGGGAAATCAAATGTTACCTGGCCCAAAGCAAGTAGGTATCTGTAAAAATTGCTGATCTGCGACTGCAACACTGGGCATTTCATTTGGCACAGTAGGAAGTGTATGAGGGTTGTTTGGCAAGAAACCCATTGGCCAGTAAAGATTGGGTTGAGGAGATGCTATAAGAGGTTGATGATTGGCCAGTTTGACTCGGACGTCTTCTGGCACCTCGTGACGTGAATCTCCGACACCCACTGTGTGTCGACGCATGGCAAGATAGCGAGCCAGGGCCTCGGGACACGGCTCCTCATTGTCCGAGTCAGAATGCTGACTAGATGAATCTTCTGCCTTTAAATTTAAAATACAAAATATTTAAAAGTAAATTAAGCTCTCCAATGTTAATGTCTTTAAAAAATAAGTCATACTTCAAGGTCACAAGGTCAAATACCAGTATGTTGTTGCCCAAAAAAGTAAATATAATAAGCCTTTGCACTCTAATCATTCAAAATTATGGCAAAGATCAAGTTTTTCCAAAAGATCTTTTTAAAAGAAATATTGTAGTACATGTACATGTAATATCCCTTGTCCCAAGTGTTCAAAAGTTTTGGCTGAAGTTAAACTTTACAATAATTAGCTACCCAGTAAATTAATAATAATATTTTGGATTACAGTTTAAGAATGTTAACAAAGCTCTATCAAATATTCTATTTCTGGTTCTGTAGAACTCTGAGAACATAAACAGAAATGTTCTACCTCTGCTTGCTGGACGAGCTGTTGAATGTTTGCTAAAGCTGCAGAAGGAATCAGAGGCCGAGCTTCTGCAGTAGTATCTTCAGACATATCAACATGTTCAACTATAAAACAGAAAAAAAAACATTAAAATGTCAAACTAATCCAAGCATTATCTTTTGTGCTTTTCATTAAAACATTTTCCTCAGAATTAAGGGGACCAACTATAGTTTTATTGTGTGAAAACTACAATAGCGAAACTCTTCATTTTTATACCATATATAACTTACATTAACTTCAGTGTACATGCAAAGTTTAGGGGAAATCTACCGTCCAGGTATTTTTGAGGGACCGTCTCAAAATACAGGTACATTTACTATAGGATTATATAGGAAAATGCCAATTTTTAGCACTTTAAAGCAAATTATACAAATGCTACAATAGACATTTTGTTCAAACTATAATATTTGATGAGTAATACTATATTATACAATATATGTAAGAAACACAAAATTCTACCGTCTTGTTACCAGAGGGGGCATCTCAAAATGCAAAAAATTAGCAAATTTTACTATTTTTATAGAGTATTACAAAATATGACGTACACAATGGATTAACATGAAAACATAATAAAAATATTGGAGATATTCTCAAATTTCTATGTTTTAAATTTCAAGAGCGTATGTTTATTACTTTTTCTTTAATAATAATTTTAATACCCCTTTCATTAAGAGTTACAGATTATCATAATGTCAAAAACACACTGCAACGACGTAAACCTACCTATCAATTGCAAAATCGGTTAAAAATCAGTTATATCAAATTGTAACTACATTTTTATACCTATAATTTCTTAATTTTGTTTAATTTTAATAATTAAGTGAAAAAAAGTTGCATTAAAACAGTAAATACGCTTCGTTTTACTATGAGGCGCGAAATATTGCGCAATGGAAACTATAGTCGGCCCCCTTAAAACATTCATTTATTCAAACAAAATGATTTGAATGAGTATAATAATTTATCTCTCCTGTGTGACTATCTGATACTGTTTTCACAAGAATGCAAATACCATATAAATTCACTGTAGACAAGTAAATTAATACTTTTGCATTTTGAAAGAAATATGATAAACCAGACAAGCAGCCCATAGGCTTTGATGGTCACCTGAGTATCATGCACTTATCAGGCTTTATCACTCAGGCCATGCCTGAAACTACAACTCTGGTTACATGTGACAAAATTTTATGGTCTATAAACATTATTCCTGATGACTGTCTCCTAGAGTTCAGAAGTAACACAACTAGGTACATTCTCTAATATCTTTGTAATATTACAGTTCAGGGTGCACGAAAGCACCTCCTTGTGTCAAGATCTGCTGGTCCCTAGTGGAGAGCAATACATGTATTTTTACTGTGACAATTAAAATTAAAACTAAAATGCAACCATATTTTATGGTACACTGCATTTCTAAAACACCAACTTTAGCCTGTCCTTAAGCACTAAAACAACGTTGGTTAAAACTGTGTCTCCATGGTGTCTATTGAGAGTTTTTGAGACATATAATTCTGTATCTTGTACACATCCCTGCATTCATTAAGATGAGACTTCAACACAATGTCACTCTGTACCCACCTACACCGGTCGTAATGCTGGACCTTCTCTCTGTTCTAACTCCTATAGGAATATTTGGTATGGGTGTGCTTGGTAATTTGCTAATACTTGTCTTTGGGTGTTTCTTCAGTTTGTCCAGAAGTAAATGGTACACAGCACTGTGATGATCATAGGCCTCCTTTTGTACAGACTTATAAAGAACAACACAAAAATCAATTGAAAATAGATGATCAGTCTCAAACTTTTAAGATAACAAAACGACCATCAAATGCACTCAGGTGTGGTCATTTTTATGTTTCCCAACGAATTTATCTTTCATTCCATTCTGTTTAAAGATTTTTGGTTCTTAACAAAGAGGCAACTGAATAAGTTACACATATATAATTTTTCAACTTACATTCTCTGTCATTTCACGATCCAGACCAAGGTTTTCCATGTGACTTAGAATAGTCTCGTTCAGTTCTTCTGTTTCCAGAGTTAGAGAAGGTCTCAGATAAGAAACTAATTCTTCAAACTCTGGATCCTCTCCACCCGTTTTGATCCATTCATGATGCAGAATCTGGTCTATTGTAATCCGCTTGGAGGGATCAACAGTCAACATTTGTTTGATCAAATTTTCACATTCTGAAGCAAAAAATGTTCCATACCCTTCATGTAACATTGTTTGATTACATTCCAATGACACTAAAATGAAAATATTTAGTAACAATATACCCCCCTCCTTTCATTTTTTAAATCAGTAAAAACACCAAACTCTATAGAACACCATCCTTTATTTTAGGTTAAAAAAGGTTGGGACAAAAGGCAACATAACAAGGGGATGTGAGGATACGTTTCTCATTTACAATCAAGCATATTTTATTTATTAAAGAACAATATAACATTCTTGAAAAAGTTTTCCATTATATCACAAATATAATATTTTTATCCATATGCCCTGAAAAACTGCTTAATCACGCCAGATATACCGGTAGTTATATTTCACCGGAAACAATTATATTGCCCTCCCGAACACAGTTGTGTTCCCTCGCGTGCAATTATTCTGCATATTAAATATCGAGTTCGATATTCAAAGAGGCAGTTGCTAAGCAAAAGTAAGCAGTTCCACGAAAATTAAAAGCTTGTACGTCTTCGATTTGTTTATTTGAATTCAGAGGAATTAGATAATTCAATTGAGGCGAAAAAAATCCTTAAATACAACAAAGGTTATCGACACAAGTGTCAGGCTGTCAGCATACTGAAAACATTCTGCCATGAAACAGGACGGGATATTTCGGAATTATACTCAATGTACATGTGTACAGTATTTAATAAATATGTTCGATGATCGATTAGGGTTCAATGTTTTAAAAAGGTTATACACCATATATCACATGGCTTAATTCCCAGGCAGCAATACCAGAATATTTGCCCCTTGGTGACAGGAAAGCCCTGGAGTGTTATGTCACGGTAGGCATCGGGCGACAGAACACTCCAGGGCTTTCCTGTCACCAAGGGGCAAATATTCTGGTATGCTGCCCTTGAAGCCATGTAATATATATATAATATTTACCTGTAGACATAAAAAATGGCACTCTAAATTTTCCAGACAGCACCCTGGACCTGAGACTGTGAAGTGAACTGCCATCAAAAGGTAGAGCACCACAAACAAGTACATATAGCACCACTCCAAGACTCTAAAATAAACCAATATATACAATATAAGTACACTGCTGTAGCATCAATTGCATCACTAAACCTTAGCTTATCTTTTACCTTGCTTAAAATTGTAATAGTAGTACCGGTAGTTAAAAGTTTCAGTACCTTAGATTCTGCAATTTTATAATAAAAGTGAAAAGAGAGTGACAAATATGATAGAAAATATTCAGTAAATATTCTAATACTGAGTGAGTTGGAAAAGCAAGTGTAACAACTATTGGCCATCATCACACTTAAACTGTTCTTTATGTACCGGGTAGTTTACACATTTTTTATTTCGTTTGGTTTTTAAACACACAGAACCATACAAATGTTTCATGAATAAGACGCTTGATTAAAATAGATGCTACTAATATCAGTATTATATCTGGACTCTTACCCACACATCCACTCCCGGGGCGTCGTATTCCTTGCCCTCAAAAAGCTCTGGGGCTGCATAAGGTGGACTGCCACACCAAGTTTTCATTGGAGAACCAGAAGAAAAAATATTACTAAATCCGAAGTCTGCAAAAGTGTTAAGATGCCTTTAATTAATTCTAATGCTTCTACTGAATTAGAGTATGATTCTTCTTATAATAATAATAATAATAATGATTGTTTTTATATAGCGCTTTTCTAGCATGAATACTACTCAAAGCGCTTTACAATACATTATTACCCCAGCAGACCTTAACAATCCAGAATCTTTCTCAGTGCAAGCTGCCGTTATCAGTGCTAGAACACTAACATTCTGACAATATCTTTCACTGTCTATAGCCAGGTACCCCTTTTACACTTGGGTGGAGTGAGGAAATTCGTGTAAAGTGTCTTTCCCAAGGACACAACGTCGGCTTGTCGCGGCCAGGATTCGAACTCACAACCTTTCGGTTTGGACTCCGGCACCTTAACCACTGGACTACCGACGCCAAATACTGTACATAATATGGCGTATTCAAAATTTAGTGTAATCACTGGGTATGGAGTTGTTGGCGTAATCATGAATTAGCGCTACACACGTCTGTTCAGTGCATTGTATATGTAAATTATTTCTTAGCGGTATTCATAAATTAGCACATTGTTGTCTGCACAAAAGCCCCTAAAATATGAAGCCCACTTTTAAAAGTTAGTACATATAAAGTACCTTGAATTGCAGCTGATGATTATTATATGATCACTGTCCTTGAAACAGAATTCTTTGCCAAAGTCTTAAATTCACAGTGAAGTACAGAATCATATCAAAAGAATTCCTGTTACCTGGGTACATGTACCAGTGATATACATTCACTTGATAAGAAATACATGCATGCCTAATTCAGCATTTCTCGACACCCCCTCCCCCTCCTCCAAACAAGTTTGTAAAATGTGCATTCCTCATGGTCTAGTGAAGAATAAGCATGGTTGTTCAAATCTTTTAGTTTAGTGAGCAAAAAAAAATGCAACAATTGACGTATGATTACAAGACCCATGCATATATTCAAGTCATATAATTTTAATAGCAAAATTCATTTGACAACATTGTAACAATATTACCTGCTACAGGGGTTCAAAAATCCTCAAGCCCGACGTCCCGGACTAACAAATTCCGGATCCGGACTCGGCATTTAGAATTCGCCAAAGTCCTGGGACTTAGCTATGTTTCTTGTTTATCTTTTTTTATAAGTTAAAAATATGATCGTAGAGATAAAAATAAAGCAAATTCTCAAATGTATTAAGGATAAATGTGTGTTTGTGGGCGTTAAAATACCCATAAAACATTACGAACGTTTCGAAAATACAATCCGTCTTTTTATTTTCCGTTGCGGTTAGACTCTTGCTTTTACGCAATTCCTCATGTTTCCTCCTATATGACAAATGGCAATGAGTTTCTTAAATTTCGGTTTTAGCTGTGACTTACAGCACATTCTAATTTCTGTTTATTGTAACAGATAGTTTATTCAGTAGTGAGTATTTGTAAAAGTTAATGTGATGTACCAGTAATCTATCAGTCTGGTATTGTGTTGAAATACTCATGTCTGATTATATACGACACTTTATGGAGGAAAAATAAAACATATATTAATACATATAGTCTTTATTTATTCAATGCAACAAATGAAAATAAATTATAAGTTACATAAATTTAATGATGTATAGGTAAATATGGACTCTGAAATTTCTTCCTCGGACTTGCCTAAAAATTACTCTTCAAGTCCTGGACTTGACCATGACAAAAAAATTTTTGAACCCCTGCTGCTATTTTGATATGACAACGTTCTTACAATATTACATACTATTTTGATATGACAACGTTCTAACAATATTACCTGCTATTTTGATATTGAGGTTGGCATCCAGTAAGAGATTTTCTGCCTTGAGGTCTCGATGAACAACATGTCTACAATGGCAGTAGGCCACAGCCGCAACAATCTGTTTGAATTTCTTCCTCGCTTCTTTTTCATTCATTCTTCCATGTGCTACTAAATGATCTGCAATTAGACATCACAATGGTCCTGATTAAGCAAGTTACAATATCAACAATTTATTTTGTTTGGACAAACTCTTACATTTAACAATGTCTGATTATGTTGTGACTTTCTCTTGAAAATCAAATTCTATGCCTTAATTTACACAACTGTAAAAACCTCTAGCAATCAAAAGTCACTAGTAAAGAAGACATTTCACTAAACAATAATGAAAATTCTTTTCATTTTTATTCATTTACTGTTCACCATTCTTGTGAGTAATTTCACATAAATAAAAGATTTAAGAACTAACCTATGGAAAGATACAAATATACAAAAATTTAACGCCTAAACGTACACCATACACTGTATAAATTATATTTATTTAGAAGCATATATTATAAATACATGTATTAAAGAAAGGCTGCAATACAAAAATACAAACCAAATATTTCCCCACCACTGGCATATTCTGTAACCAAATATAACATTCTCTCTGTTTCCATTACCTGAAATAGGAAAAGATCAAAGTTTCAGCAAAATCGTTTGAGAAAAAGTCTGACCTAAGGACCAGTAGACTACTGTCTGAAATTTTGTTCAACTTATCTGATACTAAGCCTTGGTTTACTCAATCACACTCCTTACATGCAGGTAAGGCACCTAATGCAAGAAGATTCAGACTAAACATAGGCATTTTTATGCAAATAAACTGACTAAAACATATAACAGGGGTGCCTTTAATATAAAGAAGTTTTTAACCCACTTTCTAAGACATATGTCAGACACTACTCAAAGAAATGAACAATTTGACCTCAACAAAAACAATTGTTTTCATAATGGCAATATAGAAAGTCTGATAAGAAGAGAAACAGATAAAATACAATAATTTTATAATTTAGACCTACTTTTAACCAGGCACAACTATACTAGTAAGACCCTAAGATACATCAACTAACAATGTTTGATATTCTTACTTTCTTAAGCTTCTTACTTTCAAAGAATTTTGTAGTATACAGAAAATTTAGCTAAAAATGCTTTGAAAAAAATCAAAAGTAGGTCAGTGACCTATTTTACGTTCTCAGACTGCAAAACTCCAAGGTTTTTATAATCATCCAAGAATTTAGGCTACCTAAAATTGAAATTCTGGTTCTCAGGCCCATTTTGAGGTAGCCGCATTGCTAATTTTATTGTTAGTTAAAGTTAGATTGCCTTAGATATGTATCTTTAAAAAAATGGTGCATCAGACCATCACTGCAACTTGCTCAGGTCTGTCAGTCAGAGTTAAACTGAAGCCTATTTAATTTGCACATTGCAAAATCTGTGTTTTTTTCATTATAATTACATCTAATCAAAATATACTCCAGAAGGTAGAATCTACCTACTTAATATAAAAACTCTTTAAAGAAGTCTGCAGAAGCAGGCCTGGTAAAGCTAATTAATGATAGGACCAGCCAATCCTTTACCTGATACAGCCGTACTATGTGAGGATGTTTTAGTAATTTCATTATCCGCATTTCTCTGTAGATTTTCTTAAGGTTATCTTCATCCAGCTGTTCTTTGTCAATTATTTTAATGGCAACCTGAAAGAGAGATGTTTCATTTAAAATTTTGAAATACAAATTAATCCGCATAATCACAAAAGAACCTAAATTAAGATGTCTTTTATATCGAATATTAACAACCAAAGTAAGATAGTATCCTGTAAAAACCTTGTTTTATCCAACTACTATATTTTTTTGCTTTTAAGCAAAAACTTTTGTGAGTACATAGATTGCAGGCAGAAGTATGTGTTCAATCAAATATTTAATGCATTTGGATTTACATTCACTGTGTTTTTCTACCAAGCCAACTGTGAAATTGATTTGAATACCATTTTCATGTATACTAATGCGCAGAAATAAACACATGCTAACGTGACGTCACAATGAGTCGACGTTTATAAAAAATTCAATTATTATATAGTGCAGCGAGATAATCCAAATATTGAGTATATTTTCGGTGCTTTCAAACATGTTAAATGTAAATTTTAAAACTTTAGCAGGGCTCTCGATTCTCTAAATCTGGGGCCGATATTTGGCCCCGTTCCCAATGCAAAAAAGGTACTTTTTTTCCCCAAAAAAAGGTGTAAATTTCCCAATTCCCATAGCAAAATATTAATTAAAAAATAGAAGTCCATGAAACTTAATTGCAGAAGAAAAGCTCAAACAAAACACACTTGCAAATGAAAGTGAAACTGTATGAGTGTTTTATTAGTTCGATCCAAATGCATTGGTAAACTGGTTCGAGGAACCAGGTAATTATTTTTACAAAAATGTGTACTAACTATGAATGCAGAGTATCTTGTCATGTAGTTTCGACAAAAAACATCATTTTGGTTTCAAAAATAGACATTTCATTTAAACATTAGTACCCTGCACCTTGAAACATACCCATGCTTCAGCATGTTCAGTCTCTCAATGTATTGGTAAACAAAGTTGTCCATGTCATAGAGGAAATTCGGGACTATGTGACTAGAGACTGTCACTCAGAAAGACAGATAACCAAAATATCAACACTCAAAGATGGTTATGACAAAGCTAATGTACTTTCATAAATGGCCTACGAACCCATGTTTGTTCTGTTTTTCTGTTTATTCAAAACCAGATTTAAATTGATGACAAAATGCTAGAAAAGCAAAATTTGAGATTTTTTTAATGAATGTTGGTTATCCAACTTTTCCCAAAATGACAATAATTTTCCCAATTTGAATGGCCCCAGCCCCAGTCCCAAAAAGTGGTGTGAGAGTCCTGAATTTAGTGTGAATTATTGGTGTGTAAACATGGTAAATCAAGTAAGCTATTTTTAATGCATCAAAATATTCATTTTAGTTATATGTTTTATACTGTTAACATGGTTAAGGTATAAAATATTTGAAAAGAAAAATGGTCTTTTTACAATGCTGCTTTTAACATTTCCTAGCTACTGAATCTCCTACATTACTATTCTGAACAGGAGGTAGGGTTGGGTTTGGTTGGGGGTGGGGGAGGAGAGGGGACAGCGATACTCTTGTTCCTCCACTTTCAATATTAAAGGGGGCACTACACACCCCCTCCCGTGGGGCCACCAGTTTTAGTATGGATGATATATACTATAGTACACACTAGAGGCATCTAGTTGCCTCCGTGCATGATTTGGACAATTTTTTTCCCTTTTTGCTTGTCTCAGATTTTTCTGTTAACAAAAGATTTGAAGTACTTATAGTCATCAAATTTTTAATCTGTCCATCCCCCTTTTTTAAAATGCTATTATATAATCCTGCAATGGTTTACAAGATAACCATCACACTGTGTCAGTTACAGTAGAATGCCATTGCATCAAAGGCTGAATTTGCATCCAAAATCAGAATACACATATTGTCATTACATATCGAAAAAATTTACAATTTATAAAATAATGCATTCTTTTAAACATTTTATAAATGGGAAACATGTCAAACTTCCAATGCCTCACTCATAACATAATTACATTCTCTTTTTTAAAGCTCTTTCAGTTATAAATATTATTTTAATAATCACCAATGAAAACTAGTAACTAAACATGATTGATGAAGGGATATTATAAAGACTACTTTGAGCAGTGAATTTATCATGAACAATCATACTGATGAGTATATGTGCCTTTGAAAGCAAAATTAACATACACAGGGCTCTCACATAGGGCTGTATCAATATATCGATACGTATCAATATTCAAGAAAAATATCGTATCGAAAAGTAACTTCCAATACGTATCGGACAGACATTTTTTCTTCAAATTCTGTTTAAAAGATGGGAATTTCAATCACCAAAGATTATATTTTACTTTTTTTGAATTAAAACCTTCAATAATTATATAATTTCTAAGGAAATAAAACAGTTTTTATAATTATTACAAAATACAAAGAGAAATTTTTTTGAACATGTTGATTTTACTGTCATCAAAAGTTTTAATTGAAGTGTTATTTTTAAAGACAATGAGACAAGAACTTTAAAATGGGTAATAAAACACTTAATTGTTATGAAATGTATGCATTAAAATGATTTAGAAGCCTTTTCTGATGGACTTGTTTCAGAATCCAATATATCGCATATCGCTTTAAAAAATATTGTATCGTATCGTATCGAAAATTTTGGCTCAATACACAGCCCTACTCTCACACCACTTTTTGGGACTGGGACCAGGGCCGTTCAAATTCGGAAAATTATCCTCATTTTGGGAAAAGTTGGATAACCAACATTCATTTAAAAAATCCTCAAATTTTGCTTTTCTAGCATTTTGTCATCAATTTAACTCTGGTTTTGAATAAACAGATAAACAGAACAAACATGGGTTCGTAGGCTATTTATGAGAGTACATTAGCTTTGTCATAACCATCTTTGAGTGTTGATATTTTGGTTATCTGTCTTAATTTCTGAGTGACAGTCGCTAGTCACATAGTCCCAAATTTCCTCGATCACATGGACAACTTTGCTTACTAATACAGCGCGAGACTGAACATGCCGAAGCGTGGGTATGTTTCTAGGAGCAGGGTACTATAACTAATGACAAGATACTCTGCATTCATATATAGTTAGTACAAATTTTTGGAAAAATAATAACTTGGTTCCCTGAACCAGTTAACCAATGCATTTGGATAGAACTAATAAAACAGTCATACAGTTTCACTTTCATTTGCAAGTGTGTTTTGTTTGAGCTTTTTTTCTGCGATTAAGTTTCATGGACTTTTATTTTTTAATTATAATATTTTGCTATGGGAATTGGGAAATTTACACCTTTCTTATGGGAAAAAAGATACCTTTTCTGCATTGGGAACGGGGCCGAATATCGGCCCCAGATTTAGAGAATCGAGAGCCCTGATACATCATTGAGATAAACACTAATTGTCTTTAAAATTTTGAAAAATAAGAAATTAAGGTTAAACAATACAATTTTATAACATTTACTGAAATACAGACTGGAAAATAGTACACAGAATTTGTCATTTGTACATTTATATATACATGTATATTTCAATTACCCTATTTTCACTTCAGCAAAATATGCCGCACTCACAGAAGATACACAATAGTGACTTTAACCTGTTTAGAAACGTGAGAAATGTGGACATGCTATTGTCTGAATGCATGTAGGCCATAACCTGTCCATTTTACAACAGAGAATAGATAGAGTGCACAGATCAGGTTATTTTAAATTCAGTACTCGAGCATTTTCTCAATCTCATAGCACCAGACATGAAAAAATCTCTTCACACATTCATTGGATGGTAAACCAAACAGTAGTAACGCCTAATACAAACCATTCGTGACAATTCTCAGACATCAACATGACACAACTGCAGCTGGTCATTAGGTAAAAAAAACAAACAAAAACAAGTTATTCCTATCACTTCATTGTTGACTTTACCTTTGTTTTTGTAACGATATGTGTTGCCAGTTTCACTACTGCAAAATTTCCCTTTCCAATAGTTCGATCTATTTCGTAGTAGCCAACACGAACAATACCCCCTCCATTAGGAGGTTTCCAGCCTGTTTTCATGACCGCCATATTTCTTTGGCACTGCTTCACAGCGCTTGCGCATATTGCGACAGAGAAGGTGCTAATTGCTCGGGTTGTGAGTTATCCTTTTGTGATAAGTAAGATCTAATGGCTGCAAATCCAATATTCATAAAGTAATTTGCAACCTACCACAAAAATGAATTTATTGTTTGTTTACTCTGACATATACTTGTTGGGCTTAGCATGCTTAGCGTGCCACTTTTTTGTGTAGCATTAGCGTTTGGCTAGACTATGGGTACCTTATATATATTTCCTGAAATCGAATGTTGCATTAAGTCCACTCCCTTTTTGAATCTAAATATTTATATTCTCAATAAAGTATGTACTTTTTCTAACGGTAGAATTAAAAATAGAGGATGTAAGGTACTTTTTTTGTTGTTGTCGTATACCGGCATTCGGTAAATATAGGACCATCGGATGTGCCACAATACACCGATAGGCCTTTATATGTTTCTTACCCTTGAAAGAATTTTTTTTAAAAATTAAGTTCTGATTTAATACTTAATATTGAGACATACAAGGCGATGACAATCTCTAAATCTACCCCCCACACATTAAAAGATTAAAATTTGATTTTTCACTCAAGTTTTTAAGATACGAAAAGATCAAGAGGCCAATGGACCATATCGCTCACCTGAGTAACTTAGGTCATGCTGTTCTTTAACAGATTTCTCCCTTGTAATACCGATTGTGACCCACCCCAGGGGATCATGATTTGGACGATTTAAAATCTACACATCCCCAAGATGCTTCCACATAAGTTTTTAAAAGCTTAATTTTTATCAGCTTGAGTTTAATTCTGGCCCAGTGGTTCTTTTTTTACTTTTAATGACCTTACTCTATTTTTGCCTTTTCTTGATTATATCTCCTTGCAAGGGGACTTAGCCCTTCAGTTTAACAATTTAAACTCCCCTTCATTCAAGGATGCGCTTTGTACCCCAGTAAGACCGGCCACAATAGGTATTACAAAGCAGGGATTTTCCACTTACTTTTGGGAATGGGACCCAGGCCCTTGGAATTGGGAATTTTATGACATTTTATTACTTATTGGGAAATTTTATTGTATGATGTTTTTCAAGAAATAAATGCTTAAGATGAATAAAAATTGATCTTTTACTTAGTTATTCAGAACTATGAATCAGAGAATTGATCATTATAATAAAGTTTTACCCAAGATTCTTCAAAATTTTGTTCTTTTCATTCAAATTTCCAAACCTAAACATGTTTGTATTTTGTGTAAAATGTTCAGGTTACCTTCTTGAGTTCTTCTTCTTTCAAAAATTGAACATAGGCAGTTCATTTTTGGGAAAAAGGGAGGGGTTTTGCAATAGTCTATTGGGAATGAGGCCCATATTCGGCCCTACATGGGGTAGTGGAAAATCCCTGCAAAGTGTTAAATCTGGTAAAGAACAAAGTTACTAAGGTGAGCCATGTGGCCCATGGGCCTCTTGTTTTTCATTCATATGTTAAAAAATCATTTTTTATGGCTCCTTTAAGTAAATCCCAGACGGACGCTGCACAAAATGTGATCAGAAAAGCTCACTTGAGCCATCAGCTCAGGTGAGCTAAACAAGGGGCCACATCGCTCACCTGAACACATCGGCTAGGAAAAAGCAAATATCAGATCAGACCTGAAAGATTACTGAGGTGGATGGGGGGAGGGAGGGGGCTTGAATTTTAATATATTTGAGAATGCCTTCTTACAGTACCTGAGGATGCATATTCCACTAATTAAGTACTTTCAAATGACACCAAGGTCAATGACCTTGTGACCTTGACTGTGACCTATATGCTAAAAATAGCTTTTTCGACTTTTTGCCATAACTTTTGAACCATTAAAGATACAGACTTCATATTTGGTATGCATACTCCACTAATGAAGTTTTTTCAAATGACCTCGTAACCTTGACTGTGACCTATATGCTAAAAGTAGCTTTTTCGAACTTTGTTGCTGCTGGGCACATAGTGTTTCACAAACACATCTTTTCTATATACAGTGGACCTTCAGATATCCGGACACCAGCTATCCGGATGCTTCAGTATCCGGATGATTTTTCAACAGAACAAAATTTTTAAATGTTATTTTATCTTGTTTAACTGGTGATTCAGATATCCGGATGCTTCACATTTCCGGACAAATTGACTGGGAACCAAAGCGTTCGGATAAATGAGGGTCCACTGTATTCCTATGTAAAACTTTGATTGTCCATTGTGACCACATCCTATCCCTGGGTGTCATGATTTGAACAGATTTGAATCTACAGTACCTGACAATGATTCCATATGAGTTTCATATTTCTTGGCCCAGTGGTTCTTTCGATGATGACATTATTTTTTGCTATTTCGTAATTATCTCCCTTGTAACAGGATGTGGCCCTTCATTTGAATAAACTTGAATCCTTTACCTAAGGGTACTGTGTGGGAAGTATGGTTGAAATTGGCCCAGTGGTTCTTGAGAAGTTTACAAAGACAGTGACAGACAATTTGGATAAGAACGCATACCATGATTTTTATTCAAAAAGAGCCAAGAGATTCACTTAACATACCATCTTCACTATGTAAAGGATTTATGATAATGATCCTCCTCAAAAACCCTGGACAAATGTTTCTATTTAAAAGTTTGGCTTGTGATTACAAAACAGAATGGTCAATTATAAATCAACCAATGAGAAAACATTATTCAAATCTGTCATTTAATGGCTAAAAGCCATTACACATTTTTTGAGATAGTAAGGAGGATCTTTCGAACTTAAATTTCTAGCCTGACTTTTAAACAGTGACCTTTGTTGAGGATTTGTGTAGAGGAACCTTGACATTGTGAATATTCTAACATTGAAATTTCAACTTCATAACACTTCATCATTTTTATTATGTGGAAAAACAAACAATGCTGCATTCCAAGCAATTCATTTACAGTAAAGGACTGATAAGTCTTGAGATCTTAATTTTTATGTAGCTATTAAATTACAAGACAGGCTGCTTGCTAAAATTACATTCTCATGTACACATAACATCCAAATTATGTACTGAAAGTTTTCTTCTTGCTCATAATACAAAATGTACCAATTTGTGCAAATATTCTTGATAAAATAAAGTGACCAGAAAATATGGGAATTAAGTTTACAGTTTGAAAGCACTGGCAGGTTTTTATCTTCTAAAAATATTCACTACTGAAATATATATATGCATACAAATAATAACTACTATATTAAAACTTTGTCTTCTTAATACTTAATCTATTATGCTCTAATTTTATCAATCTATTATGCTCTACACCATTGTGGCTATGCAGATACATACATGTACTGTAATAAATGCTTATCAGCATTATGAATCAAAATTAAACCATAACACAAAAATGAAGACGAACTAGTCAAAAATTAAACACCATGCAGTAACGTACTTGGATGGAATTTTACCTATTATTATTCAAACACAACTTAGAACTGTATTATTTAGTATTTGGCTGAAAATAAACAGATGCAGGATGGCAAAACAACCCTTCACTAATGAAATTTTTACTGAAATACAAAATACTTTGCTATGAAAAAGAGGGCGGCCACTAATTTTTTAATGCTTGTGTCCTTTCAGTCCCTCATGGCCTACTCCATTTCTAGGACTGAAGATTGAAGTTTATAAATACTGCATTAAAGAACTTGATTCGGTAAAAACCGATATTTGCCCCCCAAACCAAACTTTGATGGAGAAATATTTAATTATGTTCTTAAACAGGAGGGTATATGCTGACTTCAACGCACTGAATATTTTCATAAGTAATGACGTCATATGTACGAAATGACGTCACAAACATGACGTAAATTTCAGTTTTTTATGAATTCTACAGAAAAATGTACATATTTCTTAGATATTTTGAGTAAAAGTCACCGAGCGCATGTGTGTTCAGGCTCAATATTTTGATATAATGTGTAGAATGATATCAATGAAATATATAAATATTGTTCTTGAACAAACTTGCGCTCTATAAATTTTAAAGCTAAAATTGTTGAAATTTTGTCCATTTTGTCCTCTTTCTGAAAAAGGATATAAAATCCTATTTTAAACTGTTGTGACGTCATAAAAACAAAAATTGTGAATAAACTACTTTGAAACAATAATATGTTCTGTTAATTTATATTTCTCATACAATTTATTGAATTCAGCACATTTCAGGAAGTTTTCAAAATTTGACATTTGTGGGGGGCAAATATATGCAATATACCTGCAATAAAACTTTCTCCTTTATTACTAATAGATACCACTTATACATCTATGTGCCTTTTTTCGGCTGTTTCAGAGAGAGCTGAAAATGTACAAGATAATGACTGATGGACACTACAACAGAGAGCAATAGCTCACTGATTGACTCGGGTGACAAAAACAAGTACATATCCTAATAGAGCCTTGAAGTTAAAAAACCAACATAATTTCATGACAATAAATTACAAAATTTTTATGCAGTGATAATATAAATATAAATTAAAAACATCTGCACACAAAGCATAAAAGTTAAAAACACACAAAAATAAATGCCTTTCTTATCAGATCAAACTCATGTGGAGTATTTCCTTAATACTTTTTAAATAATCTTATGTGCTGTTAAACTTTTCAAAAAAAAATTATCCTTTTATTCTTCAACTTTGGTCATTGTTTCTGTATTTATTCTTCTCTTTATAAGGAAGTTGTTATTCCCAATCGATTTCATCCGAGTTGTCTGGTGGCATTACAAGAAGCATCTTCTGGATGAAGATATTAAGGGAATCTGTCAATATACAAAACAAATATTAGACATGTATTAACAATACCATACTTGTAATATGAAAAGCATTCAATATACAGTCCAAAGTACAGCAGTACTGTAAAATCACAATTAAATCACTTATTTTGTGAGGTAAATGTTTGGTGGTTTAAGGGAAAAATTGGTTTATTTCGAAAATTTGGTTTCTTGGTCTATAGGAAAAAAAACATTTAATTAAAAATTTTAACTTTTTCATGTAAGGCATGAATTTAGGGGTTTCCCCAAACCATGAATATTAAAAATAAAAAAACAAAACAAAATGAAACACACTAAAAACTTACGGAGTTTGTCTGCAATTTCCTTTGGTTTGTGTTTCCAAGTTCCAATTATATACAAGAAAATCCCAGCTGCAACCAATCCTAGTGCCATGAAACTTTCCTTGGGCTTCTGGTAAAATGTCAACACTACAATTCCAAAACTTATCAGGAACAAAATAATGGGCAGAATGATGTGAACCTGCAACATAAAGGAAAAGATTGATTAGCTTGATTAGCATCATCTGTGTTAGAAAATGCACAAGTATTTTTTCTTACTGCTTGTAAGATCTCCTGTCAACAAACTGAGATCTAAGAAGTGATAATTTAAGTTTTTTTTTCATTTTCGGGTGAGCAGCTAAAATTTTTTGGGACCTGGGGTGCAAATGGGGTTATACATTGTATGTCTCAAAAACGGATTTATGATGAGAAACATGCACCATATCTAAATAAAGTTCTCCAGTACTTAAATCCTCTTGACAGAGAATTGGTGAATCATCAATCATCTGTGACCGTTCGGCAGGTGATGCTCACTTGTCTATGACACCTGATCCGACCTCTGATGTTCTGGAGGTCATGTTTGCTCAGCTCCTATTTGGAATGTTAAATGGACTTTTGAGCTGGAATAAAGTCCATTATCTCAATATATTTCAAGAGCAAACAAATAAATTAGGTCCCTTATATTATTTTCCTAGAAAAATTTTAGAACCAGAAGTCTCTGACAAGAAAGTAGCCCTACTGGCCAGGTAGCCATATTAAAAGTTTATTAGTGTTAAATCTAAAGCAAACTAGCATGGCGCGGCGCCATGCCCTTTTTTCTCGGCGCCATGCCCTTATTTCCTAACAATAATAAATATATATATGCCCAGTTGAGGCGATATTCCTTAGCTGCTATGTTTATTCAGTGCATGCTGATAATCCCTTTGTTTATATCACGACAGGAAATCACTTCACGCTTGAACGCACGCACACAGCCACCTGGCTAATTAACATGTTCCAGACTGTCAGGGTATTATGGAAAGCCAACGGGTTCAAAATTCCAACTCTGTAATTCTTATAATGCACACTTGTAAACCTGAATTTGTAATTTGTAAATCTTAATGTCATAATTTGTCAATTGTTCTTTCACAACTTGTTAATTGTAAATTATCCAACATAACTTGACAAGTGTAACAAGAGGCCCATGGGCCACATCGCTCACCTGAGAAGCTTTGACCATTCTGTTCTTTACCAGATTTCCCCCTTGTTATACATAATGCATCCCCACCCTACCCCACTGATCATAATTTAGACATTTTGAAATCTACACTACCACATGAACTTTCCATGGGCACATATGTTTCAGCTTTTTTGGCCCAGTGGTTCCTGAGAAGAAGATTTTCAAAGATTTTTCCTATATATTTCTATGTAAAACTTTGATTCCCTATAATGGCCCCACCCTTCCCCCGGGGGTCATGATTCCTATAATTTAGAATTTACACTACCCAAGAATGCTTCCACATAAGCTTCACTTTTTCTGGCCCAGTGGTTCTTGAGAAGAAGATTTTCAAAGATTTTTCCTATATATTTCTATATAAAACTTTGATTCCACCATTGTGGCCCCGCCCTTCCCCCGGGGGTCATTATTTGAACAATTTAGCATCTACATTATACCAGGATGCTTCCACATAAGTTTCAGCTTTTCTGGCCCAGTGGTTCTTGAGAAGAAGATTTTTCATATATATTTCTATATAAAACTTTGATACCCCATTGTGGCCCCGCCCTTCCCCCGGGGGTCATGATTTGAACAATTTAGAATCTACATTATACCAGGATGCTTCCACATAAGTTTCAGCTTTTCTGGCCCAGTGGTTCTTGAGAAGAAGATTTTCAAAGATTTTTGCCTATATCTTTCTTTGTAAAAGTTTGATACCCCATTGTGGCCCCGCCCTTCCCCCGGGGGTCATGATTTGAACAATTTAGAATCTACACTATACCAGGATGCTTCCACATAAGTTTCAGCTTTTCTGGCCCAGTGGTTCTTGAGAAGAAGATTTTCAAAGATTTTTCCTATATATTTCTATATAAAACTTTGATTCCCCATTGTGGCCCCGCCCTTCCCCCGGGGGTCATTATTTGATTAATTTAGAATCTACATTATACCAGGATGCTTCCACATAAGTTTCAGCTTTTCTGGCCCAGTGGTTCTTGAGAAGAAGATTTTCAAAGATTTTTCCTATATATTTCTATGTAAAACTTTGATTCCCCATTGTGGCCCCGCCCTTCCCCCGGGGGTCATGATGTGAACAATTTAGAATCAACACTATATCAGGATGCTTCCACATAAGTTTCAGCTTTTCTGGCCCAGTGGTTCGTGAGAAGAAGATTTTCAAAGATTTTTCCTATATATTTCTATATAAAACTTTGATTCCCCATTGTGGCCCCGCCCTTCCCCCGGGGGTCATGATTTGAACAATTTAAAATCTACACTACCCCAGGATGCTTCCACATAAGTTTCAGCTTTACTGGCCCAGTGCTTCTTGAGAAGAAGATTTTTTAATGACCCAACCCTAATTTTGTCTTTTCTTGATTATCTCCCCTTGTGAGGGGATATGTCCCTTCATTTTAACAATTTAGATTCCCCTTCACCCAAGGATGCTTTGTACCAAGTTTGGTCAAAATTGGCCCTGTGGTTCTTGAGAAGAAGTCGAAAATGTGAAAAGTTTACAGACGGACAGCTAGACAGACAGACGGACGGACGACGGACAAAGTGTGATCAGAAAAGCTCACTTGAGCCTTCGGCTCAGGTGAGCTAAAAATGTAAATGCAAGTTTATATGTCAATGAACACGTGTAATTCGTAGACTTGCAATTCGTCAACTTATGAAATGTACTTTCGTGATTTGTAAATTATGCAAGGTTGCATATTAAGACGAGAGAGGGCGCTATAAGGGTGGCAAGTCATTTCGCCCCAAAGGTAAAATAGATCCTTAACCAACTGAGTTTTGTGACATGCATGCATAGCATGCCTTCAAACGGTTACAAATAAGATTTGTTTTATACAAGAAATATCGGGGATCTAAACACACAGATCTCTGCTCGTATATGTCACGATTGTGACAATTATGCCGATTGTTTTATATAGAATTCGTGTTACCCTGTTTGTACATTGTACTTTTCCCCATGTGTAGATCGCATAATCGGTTAAATTTCTTATTATTGATTCACTGTACTTACGTTTCTAGAAGAACATAATCTTATGATTATAATTTTATTATCCTGGATGAATATCAATATTGTAATACGCTAGATTTGTTGTACATATCGTTTCTAAATCTCTAACTTTATTTATAGAAACCGCCATCATGATGATTATTTTGCGGAATATCAAGCCCGATTCTAATTGTAATTTCTCTGTACTAAGCATTTTTATAGAAATCTAATACTTGGGAGATATTGTCATATTGTATAAATGTTTTACATTATGATTGTCATATTTTTATGTGGATTATCTATTGTTATTATTAAACATTATTTGACAATGATTATTGCCGGTGACTGCCGGTGATACCGGAGATCTGCCGGTCGTCCCTAGGGAAGCGCGTGGGTCTCCGGGGGGACTGTCGAGAGCTATATAAGCAAAGGATAAGGACTGCCGGGGGACTCGGCATTTAGATTTTGAGGTTAGCGGTTGTTTATTTGATTCTTAGCATTTTTCATTAGGAATTTAGTAATTTTTGAATTAATTCATCAATTTTTCTTATAGTGAATACGGGTTAATCTCGTTTCACTATTAATTAGTAGTATTTATCGTAAGACGTTTATATTGGGTTAATCTCGATATTAAACGATTAAATAATTTTGTTACGGTTTGACTGAAAGTGAGTCTTGAGGTCTTTCCGTGTAAATAATTGTTTATCTTTGATAGATTTTAGGAATTCGATCAATTTAAAGTGATAATCTAGTTGCGTTTATAGGAATATTCAAGCAGGAATTAAGACTAGGATTTGATATAGAAATTATAGAGATAAATTTCTTGCTTTAAATAGCTTTTATAGATTGTGTAGATTCGTTCAGAAATACTTTGGTTATTCTAGGTATTTCTATAGTATTTATTACTCACTATTCGGGTCATTCTCGTTTAGTGCGCCCCCCCCTTTTATCGTATTAACGTAATACGAAGGTTGTGTTAGTGTAGTAATTCATTGTGAATTTGGGTGATTCCCGACTTCCATTGATTTTATTGTAATTGAATATTAATTAATATACATATTGTGACTTTTATTTATTGAATAAATTTGTAAACTTTAAATAAGGCTTATCATTTAACTTCCCTGTAGTTATTTACGAGTCCAAACACAGGTAATTCTTGTGTTACATATTATAGGAGATCTTTATTTGTGGGTTATTCTCGTTAATCATCAGAGTACTACATGGGTTATTCCCGTGTACGCATCTAAAGTACTTGTGCGTGAGATCCAAGCAGCTCAGGTCCGTTACATATATACAGAGGGCAGGCGCGGATCTCCAGAATTTTTTTTCCAAAGGGGGTAGAGGTGCTCCCCAGTCAAAATATTCCAAAGCAAAAATTTTCAACATTCGACAAGCAAAAGAAAAAAAAAAACCTATTTCGTGTTGTGGTTTGTGTGTGTGGGGGTGGTTCCAATTAGTCATTTTCAATGTGCTTCAGTATATACATTTAATAACTCTGTACATTTCGGGGGAGGGCTGGGGGTACGGATTCCCCCCTCTAAATCAGCGCACGGAGAGGTGCCAAGGGAATAGAAACCGAAAGTTTTTTCAGTTTTATAAAGAAGCGTTGAGACCGGGCACGTAGTATCGGAGGGGGGTTCCCCCTTCTCGCTTTTTCTCGAACCCGTTTTACTGTAAGAACTGCGAACGATAGTATTGTTCTCCCCCCTACCTCAAAGTCAATTTTCAAAAGTTAACATACAAACTTGTGTTTTTCACTATAGAAATCAACGGAAAACGGAAACTATTTTTAAAACATCTCCCCCCCCCCCCCCCCCCCCCCCCCCGTGTCACAAAAATTCCTTTTTACAGGTAATATGGAATGTTATTTCACAAATTCATACCAAAGCTTTTTGTGTGACACGGGGGGGAACATATGTTTATTGACAAAAAACGATAAAAATGCTTATTTTCCACCAATTTCAAAGCGATTTACAACTGAAACATTATATTTTATTGATATATTTATGTTTTATTTATTTGCCTAAAACATAAGAAAAGATATAAGGAACATTTCATCATATCCAAGACTATTTCAAAATATGGTGATGCTTGAAACTCCGATTTCAATGGAAACTAGTGCTAATTGTAACGGGAACCGTTACAGATGTTCCCCAAACGCTCCCCAACTCCCTTTTCGTGCCATATTCCTGTAAGTTTCATTAAAATAGGCATAATCTATGCATTTAAGATTTAAACAACATTGCATGAGCATTATGACTATTTCATCTTGTCTACACTATTTTACTCATTGCACGTGCACGCACGTGCATGATGACCATACCTTCTTGTAGGAGTCCATTATGCCTGTCTATGTTCTTAATCCCATCTTGTTTGGTTGAAAAACAAGGGAGTTATAGCCATTTAAAGTTTAAGCCAATCAGATTGCAGCGTGCATGCGCGTGTTTTCATGACAATTATTATATATCACTTTGTGCGACTTCTTAAAGTATGCCTATGTTTTAAATTTCAAAGCATTTTGTCAGAAAACTGAAAAGATATTGAGATTTTTGTTTCAGCCAATCAAAGCAAAGCGCACGTGCACGCACGTGCATGCATGTAAATGTTGACCATACCATCTTGTAGGAGTCCTTTATGTCTTTCTATGTTCTAAATCCCATCATGTTTGGTTGGAAACCAAGGGAGTAATAGTCATTTAAAATTTCAGCCAATCAGATTGCAGCGCACGTGCATGCACGTGATTTCATGAAAATTTTTATACATCATATTGTAGGGTATCCTTATGTATGACTATGTTATAAATCTCAAAGCATTTCATCGAAAAACAAAAAAGATACTGAGGTTTTTGTTTCAGCCAATCAGAGCAAAGCGCACGTGCATGCGCGTAAGTTCATGCAAATTTGACCATGTCATCATATCTATACATCTTATATATCCTTATATAATGAGTTTCAAAACATTTCATCAAAAAATGTAGAAGTTACATCCATATTAAATATATCAGTCAATTCACTCATTTCACGCGCACGCACGTGCATGCGTATGCGCGCAAAATGACCTTCGTTCCGCACACCTACACTACACACCTATTAACCCTAAAAAGGTTTTAGCTCAGTTGGGTGAACAGTTTCTGAGAACACTCGCGGACAAAAAAAGTACCGGAGAAGAAATAAGAAAAAAAATAACTAGTGCTAATTGTAACGGGGACCGTTACAGATGTTCCCCAAACGCTCCCCAACTCCCTTTTGGTGCCAAATTCCCTGTAAGCTTCATTAATTAACACAAGCTCTATGCATTTGAGACTTTAACAACGTTTACTCAGAAATGTACCATGATCATTCAAATTTTAGCATTGCATGTATGCGCATGTGAATGCATGTACGTAATGACCATATCATCTTGTCAAAACAATCTATATATCCTAATATACTAAATATTAAAGTATTTAATCCAAAAGTATTAATAAATTCGCTCATTCAAGTGTATTTTTGATTTTACCAATTTCACGTGCACGCACGTGCATACATGAGCATAATGACCATACCTTCTTGTAGAAGTTCATTAAATCGATCTATGTGCCAAATCCAATTCTGTTTGGTTGAAAAACAAAGGGAGCTATAACTGTTTAAAGTTTCAGCCAATCAGATTGCAGCGCACTTAACGCACATGTATGCATGTGCATGGTGACCATACCTTCTTGTAAAAGTCCATTATATATATCTTTGTTCCAAATCCCATCCTGTTTGGCTGAAAACCAAGGGAGTTATAACTGTTTAAAGTTTCAGACAATCAGATTGCAGCTCACGTACACTTACGTGTATGCATGTGCATGTTGACCATACCTTCTTGTAGAAGTCCATTTTATATATCTATGTTCCGAATCCCATCCTGTTTGGTTGAAAACCAAGGGAGTTATAGCTATTTAAAGTTTCAGCCAATCAGATTGCAGCCCACATGCATGCACGTTTTTTTACGATAATTTCTATATTTCCTGTTGTAGGATATCCTAATGCATGGCTGTGTTCAAAATTTCAAAGGATTTCGTCAAAAAACAAGAAAGATATTGAGACTTTAGTTTCAGCCAATCAGAGCAAAGCGCACGTGCATGCGCGTGAGATCTTGCTATTTTGACCATGTCATCTTGTCTATTTTACTAATATATCCTAACATTATGAGTTTCAAAGCATTTCATCAAAAATTTAAAAAGTTACGCCTATATAAGTTAAATCGGTCATTTCACGTGTTGCACGTGCGCGCTCTTGCAAGCACGTGCGCACAAAATGACCTTTGTTCGGCCAATCTACATAACATGTCTACTGACCCTAAAAACATTTTACCTTAGTCGGATGTGTAGTTTACAAGATCACTCAAGGACAAAATTTTCCCAGGAATAATAATAATAATAATAATAATAATAAGAAACAGAGTAAAAACAATATGTTCCCCAACTTCGTTTGGGGAACATAAATATCGTCTACCCCCTTTTTTTCAAGATCTGGAATTATAGATAATGTACTGTTTAGCGCTGGTATTAAGACAATTCATCAATTACCATTGAACTGTTCTTTGCATTAAACAAAGATTTTATGGCCAAATTGCTATTTATATTGAAAAAAATGGTTCCAAAATGTAGGCGGGGATCGAGAGTTAGAGTGCGTATTTCTTTAGCATCAAAACCCATCATAACTATGGATCGAATTGTGTTGTGAAAAAGTAAGAACCATATACCAACCCTTCCCTAGGGTTTTCAGATAAAAGTGTCAATTATTTTTCTGGGTGCTCCTTTCAAAAACGTTGCTACACGCATGAGGACTAGATTTTTTCACGTGTTCTGTTTTTGTGTGATCGTTGGGCACAAGGCACAGAAGCCTTTTTTCTGAATTTCATTTTGTTTCATGAGGATGCATAGAATAAACTATATGTTACCCAACAAAACTGAGATGCTCCATACCTTCTAGGATGTGTTCGGCTCTATATAAAATCATCTTATAACAGTGTATTATTTAAAATTGGAATTATTTTGATTATTGGAATTTGGGGTTTTCAAGAAAAAATCCCTTAGTTAGACTAACTTAGACAACTAAAAAGAATTTCTATTGCATTTTGTGTTATTTTTTGACTAACTTAGACAACTAACAAGAATTTCCACTTCAAATTGTTAATATTAGTTTGACTAACTTAGTCAACTAACAAGAATTTCCATTGAAAATTGTCTTAGTATTTGACTAACTTAGTCAACTAACATGGACATTTCTATTAAAATTTAGTTTAGTTAATAATTTTAGAATTTAAGTTTTTTTTCTATTTATTTTATAATTATCTTGTTTTAAATCATTTTATTTGTTTCTGAAATGTTTGTGCTGGTGTTCTTTTTTTTTATTTTGCATGCATTTTATTTTTTGGACTTTGCCTAAAGTCAAGGCTTAGTCAGTTTTTTGTCAGTCTCAGCAGGGTTAGTTAGCGCACGCGTAAATGGGGTTAGTCATGCCAGGCACAACTAACCCCCCTACTGCGCATGCCTGGCTACTTTCTAATCGTAGATTTTGATTAAAAACGTTCAAATTAACATCCCATCGTGAATAATGTTCAGTAAATACTCTCAAAAGATTCCAGAATCCTCACCAGCTTGCGTAAATTTCGTATTATTCGTAACGTAGTTCACAATCAGACGCCGAGGGAAGATCGTGTCATTTCGTTGTTTCCAATTTTTCACTAACCTTGCAGTTTGCATTCGAAAAATCCCATTCTTCGCGTCAACATTGCCAAGAAAATGCTGTAATAAATAAAAATATGTTAACAATAGGAAAACATGCTTTAAAACGCGGAGAAACACGAAGATATACAGCCTCCTTCGATCTCAACACAGCCAGTGCAGACACAGCTCGGCGTCACTTCCGCTGTGACGTCAGATTCATTCGTATTCAATCGTAGCTACTCGGCTATTTCCGAAATCCTCTTCGGGTCTTGATCTCCGATACGGAAAAAGACGAGTTTGATCCGACCGCCCCTGCATTGTGTAAAAGGAATATTGGGGTTTCAGTCTTATCCAATATTTTATGAAATGTTTTAAATTAATAGATATACATAAAGACTTGTGACGAGATTACTTCAAAACACGTATGAATTATAGTAGTATTAATCCACAATATTAACGTACCTTTCTTTTGCAGCTTTACGTTGTACATCACAGGTATATAACTCTGTCTCTCTAATTGTTCACAAAATTGTTTGTTCGTTTCAATGTTGAATTTAGTGTTTTTCCTGGTGAAGGTAAAGTTTATGTTCAGGTGTAATAATTATTCTAAAAAAATATTTTGATAGAGGAGTAAAAATAGTACTTAGTATATAATTTCACTGTCAGTTTAGAGACGCATTTTAGACACAGGTACTTGTGTAGAAATATTCAAAAATCACATACAATATTTTGATATAAAAAGTAATAATGAAGGTGAATGGAGGACTCTTAATGTGTAGGAATCTATCTATTCCACGCATAAGTTAGACGTCCAAATATTTTCTTCTCTGATACGTTTTATTTCTTTCTCTCTCTCCACTTGGCAAAAAATGGGGGTCCAATCCTCGGATCCCCCCTTCTGTATCCGCCAATGCCCACCATTCTAAAATATCGAAAAATTTGAAGCTACCAAACTCTTATCCGGAACTCCTACTACATTTGTAAAAGGATCTGCCTAGCTGCTTGAAATGTTGACGTCTATATTATGCTACACTATATACACACAGTTTCGGTGTAAATTGTCAAGAGCGCCTAGATCCTTAGATACTAGTATCTGACATTTGAAAATTTTATTTTTGTTCGTTGTAAATGTTTTTTTTTAAATCTATAGTGATACTATGAAATATTTATTATGGTGTATCCTTATTTATTTGGAGTTTTGGACGAAGGGCTGTGACGAGTGCAAAACACTCAGAATACACCAATCCATCATAAATAAAAATTTCAATAACTTTCCGGTATCATCGCCAATCAAACATCATGTCACTTATTTTCATGCATGACTTTAAATTAATTGCACAAATAAAAATGTAGTTTTTGTCAAGTGACCGCACACTCTCTTCTTCCTACCAGTATTTTACGTTTGTGCGTTCAGAAGAAAGACAGAACAAAAATTCGAAGTTGAAGAAGGAAAATTCAGATGTTGTTCGAAAATCAAGAAAAAAAGATACCCGTTATTCGAGAGCTGTCGCATCACGACAACTCTGTATCAGGGCGAATAACTCTAAATCGGTAGATGAAGTACAGCTGCACTTTAATCTAGTTGAGCAAATAACATAGCAAGCATTGGCGGATCCAGAGGGGGGGGGGGGGTATGGGGGTTGAAACCCATCCTTTATTTTTTGCTAAGTGGAGAGAGAGAGAATAAAAAGTTTTCTGCGAATAAATATTTGTATGTCTTACTTACTTATTGAATAGATATATTCTTACACATTTAGTTTCCTCCATTCACCTTCACTACTATTTTTTATATGAGAGAATGGTAGAATATATTCCGCTTTTTTAAAAAATATACATGTATATCTTATTTATGATATGATATTGTAACATGCGTGGTTTAATTTGATATTGGATTCCCTTGATCTTTGACTGTGTCGGCTATATACGTAACGATTTTTATAAAATCCTATCTAAATCTATCTAATGAACTAACATGTAACTCTTTGTTTTAAAGCACACGCGCACCCCACTACCCCCCCCCCCCCCCCCCCCCCCGATTTCTTCTTTTCAAATTCTTTAAGAAGATACAAATCCACTCAACTTTAAGGCTTCTTTTTGAAAGGTGCGGGGTTTTTTTTTTTGGTGTGTTTTTAAAATTCGGACTGGGGAAAGTTTTTTTAAGATAATGACATTAAACAAAGATAGTATGTGGGGGGGGGGGGGGGGGGGGGGGGGGGGGGGGGGGGGGGGTAGAGAGGGATACAACCCTGGAACCTCCCCTTTCTAAAATTGCTGGATGGTATATTCTGCTAAAACGCTATTTTACAATAGGTGTGATGTTTAAATGTTTTTCTGTGTGGAATTCATGTTAAAAACTTGATTTTTTGCAGCGATGAATGAAATATTTGCAGAGTAAAATTCATTAAAGCATTTCGTCGTTTGTAATACGCAAGTTGTTTATGTATATAAAGACTTTTATTTCACTTCCAAAAATTTTGCCTTTGTACATAACAAAGCCTATTTCATTCTTTAATTCAGATTCAGAATACATGTAATTTGAAATTATGAAATTGCCTTGGTCATGTTGGTGTTCAATAATATTTACACGGCAATTTTTTCCAGGCTAAGCGGACAGCCTATCGATACATATTTCCAGTTATTGTACACTTTACTTCAAATGAAAACACCGCAGCCATGATACATAATGTCAGTGTCTTTTTTTTTTAGAATTAATAAAGAAAAATGTTTCAAATTCAAGGTGTTGTGATAAAATATGCATGTAAGACCTTGTAACCCCTCCCCCACCCAATTCTCAATAAACGCCGATCCCTCATTTTGGTTAGAAAATTCTTTTGTCAATTGGTCAATAACGACTATAGGACTATCAACATTAACTACTATTGTTATACCTTTAGAAATTTTTCCTATACAAATCTATTCGAAAAAATTCTTAACATTTCTAATGGTTTGCTGAGCGCATACAAATTGATGTTGGACCGCTGAGTGAGATGTTGGACCGGTCGATGAGGTGTTGAACCACTTATGTCACAGAATGGGCAATGCTTAATCTCATTTTCATTCCTTGGTTATTGTATAGTAAAAAAAATTTGTATCTAGAAAGTATGGATAATCTTCATTTTTGTAAATATCGGTCATTGACCGGTTGCACGATTTTCATACTATTACCGGAAGTCAAAGTTGAGTCTGCTTTGCCTTAACAGAAAATAAAAAAAAAAACAGTGCATGTTTAACAAAACATTTGACAATATAATGGAGTTTCGTTTGTTGCAGATACAAAAAAATCTGAATAAGATACTTAAGTTGTTAGGGATGACCTAGCATCGTTTTAGATAACTCAAGCCCCTCTAGAAAAAAAAATCTGAATAAGAAACTTAAATTGACTGAGCATCATATGACAACTTTCGTTAGCCCTATAGTATTCCTAGTGAAATGATAAACACATGATCATCATTCTATATTTTATGACATACGGTACATTAATAGAACAGTTTTGATGTGCCATGCTCATACTTACGTGTATTAATATTGCTACAGGTGTATATTGGAGTAAAATTCCTGAGGATTTTTCTCTAGTACATGTCTTTGAACATTTAATCAAAATTGTTCTCAAAAGATGTAAATAGTTATACCGAGTTTAATACTGAATCATTCGAACCATCGGACGTATCCCTCCCTATTCTTCCTCCAAAACTAGTGAAAGACCACAAAATATTGATGGATAGATATTGGTACTGATTGCTAAACTATAGAAAATAAATGCTAAGATTGTCCAATTAATCTATATTGGTGGTCAAACAGTGGAGAAATAAAATATGTTTAAGTTGATAACACGTGCTATTCAAGGTATCACTAGTTAGTGCTGGTACTCCAGGGAGATGCAGCAAAGAAATCCGAGGCGTCAAATACTAGTATGTAGAAACATGGAAGCCAGAGGATCCGCCAGGCGACTTCAGCATGTTCATGGGCAGAAGTCGATCTTCATGTGTGTAACTGACTTCAAAAGCTTCGACGGACGATTAAATATTTCTAGAATCCTCTATAATCAATTGATTAACACAAAATGGATTCTCTGAAAAGCATACATACTACCATAACAGTAAAATGCCTAAAATTTGCACAGCTTGACGGACGGACAGACAGACAAAATGATTGTTAAGATGCGTATACTAGTAGTTGAAGGATCTTTAATGAGGACGGGGTCGTTTATGTATTTTGGAGCAAATGAGTTTAACAATGGTGTCATGATGTATATTTTGTATTTACTGCCACTCGGAAAATTCAAAATAAACAAGATGACAATGGCACCGGAACAGCTAGTAAGGAATGCATGTATACTCTTGTACATGTAAGTGTTTGTAAAATGTTCACAGATGACTGAATTTTTCAAGAGTCGCAACTGAAGTTTCATAACTTACTACCAATTTATTCCAAGCTAGTTTGTTTGGGGGAATAAAGTTATATATCACAAAGGAAGCATATCATAAATTGTGTGAAATGTATCAGGTGTTGCTTAACGGAAACAATGCTTCCAAGTTAAATCACTTTAAATATAAATTTTAAACTAAAAACAGAATACATTAATTTTTCCCTGATAATTTCTTGATGATTATAAAGTCTGAGTTTATTTATTCGTTATCAAGACCATTTTCATGATCAAGAATTGGGTACGCGAAACGGAACCGGAAGTATCTGATGCCGTACATGTGGTGATAAAATATAGATGGAAAAAAATTAATTCAAACATAATGAATGGCTAGTATTCGAAAAATTAGTGAGCGAAAAAAATCCAATCTGATTTTTCTTGAAAATATGTGATTTTCCCATTAATTTCACTTTATTCTTGACAATCTTCTTTTTTTGCACATATATGATATTCATTAAATCCCAGTTTGAGGTACTTGAGGGTTTCATCAACACTTCTGTAGATGCAATAAACTTAATTAATAAAATAGTCCTTTTTTCCCTCTATCTCTATTTTCTTCTGTAAAATTCTCCTTAAAGCTTGTGTGGGGATTTTCTCTTCTTCTAGGATATCATTCAGGGTCAATTGTAGATGTACACTATACTACTGCTGCTTACTGGAAAATATCTACAAGTCGATGCTAACCTTATATCTACCTGACGTTATATATTTTTCTTATATAAAAAAATGATACAATGTATTAAAAATCCATACCTAATACACATTCCTTGTATATTTTTCTTAGATAAATAATAAACCCCTAAAAATGTATATTAGGTATTGGTTTTTTTTTTTTAAAAATAAGTTATGTCAGGTGCTAGTGGCTTAGCTTGATCAAATCTCTGAATGGTACTACAATGTATTTAATATGAACGCACAATTAATTTGGTGTCCCAATAATATACAAATATTTAGTACAGGTACAGTTTGCAAGTGTTTTGTATTTATAAACAAGATTATTCACCTTTTCGTGAAGGAAGAAATGTACCCATATACGCGGATATAGATCTAAATGAGTGGTTGCGCCCCCCTTTTTCATTTTACGTTAATTTCCCATCAGTGAACTCTTCAGAATTAGATGCGCGTTTGGTCGTCTGACTGGGACAGCATGGCATTGAGGTAGCCTGAAGGCATTGAGGATAATACCAGAAATGCCAGTATCAATCCAATTTTAGATTATGTGCATTTGTCATTCTAAATAAAGAATAGAAGAACTAAAAGACATATGTAAAAAATCGAAAACCCTAACTTTATCATCAATTAATAAAAATACGATATTTTTGAGGTATGTGTATTGACTTAAAATGTATACCATTACGATAAATAGATAATATCCTTGTCATCTCTACTCTTGATTTAAATAAAGTCCACAACAATAAAAACTTTCGTATGCATTTTGTTAGGATTTGTTCATCGACATTCAACGTGTTGTTTTTACATGTTTATGTCACGTTTGTAGAGAACTACGGTAACAGAAATCTTGAACTATGTTCTTTGAGATGTGTACATTCTCCTTTACTTATTCACAAAAGAGTACACTAAGAATTATATTAACTCTTTAAAGTTTTAAGCTTTGCAAGATATTTATGAAGAGATTAAAGAAATTATGGCTAATTAACAGATAAACACGTTAATAGTGGAAATATAGAAAGTGCCCCTTTTTTGCATTCTCGCCCCCCCTAAGATAGTATCAGGGGCGTAGTATTTCACTCATAAGGGGGGGGGGGGCTACAAATTTTGTCCTATGCTCGGCACTCAGGGCCTTTGAGCAGTGAGGGATCTTTTTTCCTGCCACATTACCTTTACTATAGAAAATGTTTACTGAAAGGACGCTCTAACCACCCCACGCGACATTTCAGCAAAGGGTAGTGTTTTAAGCTATAAGAGATTAAAGAAATTATGGCTAATTATCAGATGAACACGTCCGCCCCTTTTAGAAAATTTACCCCAAAAAGTTTGAAAATGTTTACTGAGAGATAGTTGGTCTTGAAAAAAAAAAGTTTGAATTGAGAGATAGTTGGTCCCCCCCCCCCCCCCCCCGAAATAGTATTTTCGACTTTTTGCAACTTTTAATTTTTCGTTTTTTTTTTTTGTCAACTTTTTCAGGTAAGTAAAAAAAAATTTCTTAGGTTGCCCCCCCCCCACTTCCAAAAACGATGCTACGCGCCTGAGTATGGTGTCTATCGCACTTTATTTAAAAATAGGGTTGACAGTTTTGGATACCCTCTTCTTCAGGGGAAAATCCCTTGTTCTGCGCACGGCAACCGCGCAATGGGTAGATTTTGTCCAGATTTTTTATTAAAAAAAAAAAGAGATCCCCACTCCTTGAATTTGCAGTTATTGAATGTATAGTTTAAATCAAGTAAAAGTGCCCCCCCCCCATTTTTTTTCTTTAGAGAACATCGATGTGTTAAGTTGGAATGGATTTATAGCTATGAAGCTCTGGAAGTCAACGATACTTGGTTTAATATATTCATTTTAAAACTCTACAAATTCCAGGGAGTTCCTGACCCAAGAAGTCGACGATTATATACCCTATCTGATTCAAGAAGTCAACGACTATATATTATACCCTATCTACTCTGAACCGAATGCTTTGCTCGTATATTTAAAGTTAGAAAATATCAATATGTATTGGTTATTTCAAAAAAATTAAATGAGATGTGGTGGAAAAAATCTCGTAAGAAAAAAGGCCTTGATCATTGATCATTGGCGGATGCAGAAAGGGGGTTCGGTGGTTGGACCCCCTTTATATTTGTACACACACACAGAGAGATACAGAGAGAGACATTTTTATTTACATTAATATGTCTAATAATTTGAAAATATGAAAAATCTCTGTCCGTTCTGCTCGCTAGATCTGTAAATTTTCGCGCATTTGCTTTAAATTCCGTCGTGTACTTTCACAAACCCGGCTAAGGGCTCCGAAACACCCTGTACCATCGGCTCATATACATTCACGTGTCAGCATGAGAGAGGAACAAACGACAACTCTGCATGGGAGATTTGCTCAAAACATCCACAAGTAACATGCAAGGAAGATTCCAGAATATATATATATCAGTTTTGAACCATCTTCAGAAGTACCCGTAAATAACGTTTAGTACGCATAAAATAAAAACTTTTGAAATGTTCCCGTAGTATGTCGATAGAGGAGATTCCTTTTTTCTAAGAATAATATCTTGCTGTGGTTTTACTAAATGTTTTTAATCAATGAAGAAAAACGCTTAAAAATTAAATGTTCCCGAAGTATGCAGATGGAGGGGGCTCCCTTTTTCTGAGAATAATCTCTTGTTATGGTTTTACTTAATATTTGATAGTTCCCTCCACATTTTTTGTTGTCGAAAAATACGCAGATTCGAACATTTGAAAGTAATGTACCGGAATACCCCGCCACAGAGATTTAAAAGTGTGCTTTATAGTCTTTTGGGGGGGGGGGGGGTGTCAAATGTTCTTGGAGGTCCCCCTTCTTATAAATGTAGCTTGAATTGGCCGTGATGTAATTCAATGCATGAGTGCTGGGGGTACCGACCCCCCCCCCCTCCCTTCAAAAATTGCTGGATCCGCACCATGCATTTTGATTATTCATATATAGGCCATCACCTGAGATTAACTTTCTTCACTGTTAAAATAAATTAAAAATATGGACATTCTTTAAAGAGAGAATAAAAAAAGAAGAATGCAATGCACACTGTATTAAAATGAAGTATAAGACCAGAACTATATACAAAACGTAAATGACAACAAAAATGCAGAGGTATAGAGTTTAAAAGAATACCATTTAGAGTAAATCCTTTTTAGTCTCTCTTCCAATATTTTCTAATAGAAGTCACTGTTGAAAGAAGCATAGTACGATGTGTAACAATTTTGTTAAACATCTATACCTTTCCCCTCTAAATTCAAGATACACTGTAAAGACCATGAATTGTTCTTCATATTCGCGGCAGAACTGTAGCTCTCTGCTCGAGAAAATTCGCACAGTTAAAACGGAGAGGCACAGTTCTGGAGCTAGCCTCATATAAATAAGAAGGTGAAAATGGTACAGGATCATTTATGATTATTTTTTAAATGTTACAATTTTTAGCGCTTTTTAAAAACGGAACTGTTAAATAAGTATGTTTCATCTGATCGTAAACAACCATCAAGAAGACAAATTAAAACTCAACTAAAACTAAATATAAAAAAAAAACTAAAATTCTGAATAAACAAACGATTGGGAGTCAACATGGTAAACACTTTAATTGACAGAAATACCTGCAATGTAAGCTGCAAAAGAAAAGGTACGTTCTTTCATTGTGCATAAAATTAATTACACTACGTGTTTCGAGGTAATCTCATCATAAGTCTATGTATATCTGTTAATTAACATTTTATAAAATTGGATAACACTGTCCAAAGTGTGTTACAAATGAAACCTCGACATTCCTTGGGGTTAGCTATTTCGGACTATTGTAGCCGAAAGGTGCATGGGTAGAGGATAAGATAATGGTACCCAAAGCGTCATAGACGACCGAACTCACAGACAGACGGACCCCCAATTACTTATATATGCCCTTCCATTTTTAAAAATTATCATACTGTTGTTTTGCTTGTGTGTGTAATAGGTCAGCACATATACATGCTCACGCCTAAAGTTACCTTTTTTAGAGCTCTACATATTCTATGACGTAACAATACAATGATACGTCATTTTTTCTTCCTAAACCCAAGATTTGCACCCTAAAATGCGTCTCTTAACTGACAGTGAAATGACATAAGCGGACCTAAAATCTTCAATCTTTTTCGTTTCATTTAAGCACTGAAACATTGTAGTATCGTAAATATTCTGATATATGTGTCCACTATCATCAAGGGGTGTCTCCCTACACTTCCAGATTTTTATTCCTCTATCAAAATATTTTTTTTAGAATAATTATTACACCTGAACATAAACTTTACCTTCACCAGGAAAAACACTAAATTCAACATTGAAACGAACAAACAGTTTTGTGAACAATTATAGAGACAGAGTTATATACCTGTGATGTACAACGTAAAGCTGCAAAAGAAAGGTACATTTATATTGTGGATTAATACTAATTCGTACGTGTTTTGAAGTAATCTCGTCACAAGTCTTTATGTATATCTATTAATTAACATTTAATAAAATATTGGATAACACTGTCCAAAGTATGTTACAAATGAAACCCAAATGTTCCTTTTACACAATGCAGGGGCGGTCGGATCAAACTCGTCTTTTTCCGTATCGGAGATCAAGACCCGAAGAGGATTTCGGAAATAGCCGAGTAGCTACGATTGAATACGAATGAATCTGACGTCACAGCGGAAGTGACGCCGAGCTGTGTCTGCACTGGCTGTGTTGAGATCGAAGGAGGCTGTATATCTTCGTGTTTCTCCGCGTTTTAAAGCATGTTTTCCTATTGTTAACATATTTTTATTTACTACAGCATTTTCTTGGCAATGTTGACGCGAAGGATGGGATTTTTCGAATGCAAACTGCAAGGTTAGTGAAAAATTGGAAACAATTTATTGACACGACCTTCCCTCGGCGTCTGATTGTGAACTACGTTACGAATTACGAAATTTACGCAAGCTGGTGAGGATTCTGGAATCTTTTGAGAGTATTTACTGAACATTATTCACGATGGGATGTTAATTTGAACGTTTTTAATCAAAATCTACGATTAGAAAGTAGCCAGGCATGCGCAGTAGGGGGGTTAGTTGTGCCTGGCATGACTAACCCCATTTACGCGTGCGCTAACTAACTCTGCTGAGACTGACAAAAAACTGACTAAGCCTTGACTTTAGGCAAAGTCCAAAAAATAAAATGCATGCAAAAGAAAAAAAAAAGAGAACACCAGCACAAACAACATTCCAGAAACAGATAAAATGATTTAAAACAAAATAATTATAAAATAAATAAAAAAAACAACCTGAAATTCTAAAACTATTAACTAAACTAAATTTTATTAGAAATGTCCATGTTAGTTGACTAAGTTAGTCAAATACTAAGACAATTTGCAATGGAAATTCTTGTTAGTTGTCTAAGTTAGTCAAACACTAACAAAAAATACAATGGAAATTCTTGTTAGTTGTCTAAGTTAGTCTAACTAAGGGATTTTTTCTTGAAAACCCCAAATTCCAATAATCAAAATAATTCCAATTTTAAATAATACACTGTTTTATTAATGTATACAAACTCAATGAGTGGCGCAAAGAGAATGACCCCCCTCCCTAGTATATATATTATAAAATATATTAATGATTATTTATAAACGCAAAAATAGTTATCTGTTTGGAAGAAAAAGAAAAAGAAAAACTACGTACTTCATATTTGATCACTTCCAAATAATTTTTGATTATATAATTAAATTAATCAAAGAAGATGGGGGGGATAAGGCGGGCGAAGTGCCTATAGTGCAACAGATAAGAAGTGAAAATTTTAATCTCAATTAA